>NC_056735.1:1822684190-1822811690 GCF_019279795.1 Protopterus annectens
GCTGTGTTTTCTACTATGGCCCAGTTTGCAGTCATCTGCAAACTTTGTCAGCCATAACCCTCCTGTGTTTGCTTGTACTTGGAAAAGTAGATGCCAAACAAGAGTGGGCCCAGGACTGAGCCCTGTGGGACACCACTTGTGACAGGCTTTGAGTCTGACATGGCGCCAGCAACTCTGACCCTGTGGGTTCTGTCACTCAGCCAGTTTGCAACCCATCTTGTGATGTATGGGTTAACATTTAAGCTGATGAGTTTTTCAATGATACCCGAGTGGGGTATTGTATCGAAGGCCTTAGCCAGATCGAGGTAGGCTGTATGGACTGCCTTTCCCTCATCAATGGCTTTGGTGACTGTTTGAAAAAGTCAACCAAGTTTAAAAGGCATGATCTGCCTTTGACAAAGCCAAACTGGGTTGGATCCAAAGTCTGCAAATTCCCTATGTCTTTATTTATGAGGTCCATTATGATCCTCTCCATGGCTTTGCAGATAAGGCTTGTCAAGCTAATGGGCGGTAATTTCCAGGGTCTGTGGAGGCACCGCCTTTGTGAAGTGGGACCACAGTTGCAGTGCGCCACTCCTGGAGTGCGTATCCAGAGGTAAGACTTTGATTAAACAGCTGTCCTAGCTGTGGGTTTAATTCCTCATTGAGTTTGTGGAGCACACAGCCGGGGACACCATCGGGTCCCATGGTTGCTGTGTTGTTTGCTTTGGAGAGAGCAGTTCTCACTTGGGCTGGAGATGTTTGGGGGCTGCACTCATTTGGTATAGATATCTCTCCTTTTGGGGAGGGGAGAAGTTTGCACTGAACCTGTCAGCCAGTATGTTGGCAATGTCTGTAGGATCAGTAATCTTCACATCATTTTGAACTAGTTCTGAGCATATCTGGGAGTTTCCTCCTAGGTTTCTAACATAGCTAAAGAAGGCCTTATGATTGTCTTTTGAGTCTTTAGCTATTTTTCTCTCGAAATTTGCTTTGGATGATTTTATGAGAGCTCTTAGTTTTTACTTATAGTGATCAAGGGTGTCTTACCTTTTAAGGATTTTGCTCTATCTTGTAGTAGCTTCCTCCTTTTGTTGTAGAGTTTGTTTATGGCTGGGGTCCACCAGACTGGACGCTTGCCTTTGGTACAAAGAGTCTTTGTTTTGCTTGGGATTGCCTTATCCATGCAGTCCTGCAGGTGCTGGCAGAAGGCGTTTGTAAGTGATTCAGCGGCTTGAGTATTGTTTTCCGGGGCCTGAAAGGAGACCACACTAGTCTTTAGAGGTGTGAAGTCGGCTTTTGGGAATTTTTTTACTGTGGTTTTTTTATTTCAGGTGGGGGTGGGATGAGGACCTCCAGCGAGATTAGTTTGTGATCTGATCTCACCAGTGAGGGGTATACTTCGGTGTTGAACATTGTGCTCCCATGTTCGTGATGATGAGATCAAGTATGTTATCTCCTCTTGTGGGGATGGTGACTAGTTGTTCCATGGCATTTGAGTTTATGAATTCCAGGAACTTTTGGGCTAGGGTGTTTGGGCTTGAGTAGTGTTCCCAGTCTATATTAGGGTAATTGAAGTCACCTAGTATGATGGTGTTTGGTGATACATTTATCCCTCTAGTGTTTTCATGAAGGCCATGTGAGTTTCCTGAGTTTGTGAGGGTGGCCTGTAACATGCTACAATTTGCAGAGCAGTCTTGCCTATGGTTAATTGCACCTGGATGGTCTCCGATGAATCGTGCGTTGCCACCAGTCTTGAGGTGTGGGTGTCCTTGATGAATATGGATACCCCCTCCTTTCTTGGTATTGTCCGGATTTTGGGGCGGAGCATGATATGAGGTAAAACCTGATAGCGCTGGGGTGCTCTCAGGAGCCTTGAACCAGGTTTCTGTCACAGCACAGACATCGATGTTCTCCATACTGAGAAGGGCCTCGAGTGCGTGCATTTTGAGATTTAGACTTCTGGCATTGAGCAGCATTACCCTTAGTTTTTCCTTTTTGTGTTCTAGGGTGGTAGGTTTAGAATTTGAGCCTTGCCTAAAAACGCACTATGGGGTGGCAAGAGCCTTTGCCAATGTCCGGAATCCCAGGGTGACAGGTGCAAGCCGTAGCGTGGCTTGTCCAGCATGTCATCCCAGGCAGACAGATACTGGATCCCCTTTGAATGACACCAGTGTTTAAGCCAATTGTTAAAGCTGATCATCTTATCTCTGTATTGTGGCATCATTCTTGGTGAAGGTAGGATACTGCTCAAGGTCAGGGTCATACCTGCCTGGGCTACATAATCAGAGAGCTCCTCAATGTCTCTTTTCATGTAGTCCAAGGAGGTGCGTCTCAGGTCGTTTACACCAGCGTGGACAATGACTGAGTCATATTTGTACCTGCTGTTGAGAGACCTGAGTGCTTGCGTTATGTGGCGGATTCTAGCCCGACAGGCAGCTTACTGTGACCTTCTCCTTACTCAGTCTGGTGAGCGGGACATCAGTGTGTCTGACTATGGAGTCACCAATGACTAGTGTGTCTGGCATTGTGTTTGGCCTTAAGGGCTGTGACTGTTTGACACTCTGACTGTGAGGTCTATGTGTTGCGGGTGTTGTGTTCTGAGGTGGTGGTTGTTTGGGTGTCTGCTTTGGTGGCCTCTGCTGTTTTGGTAGATTTTTGATCAGAGCCTCCGAGTATGTCTTTGTGTGTTTATGTGTATGATTTGAGGTTGTAATGGTACTATGTGAGACTGGGTCTATAGTGTGTGTGGTAACCTTCTCCTCCTGACTGGTCTTGCCAGTCCTATGTTGAGAGAGCTCAGCCTCCAGTTTGGCCGTATAGTTGCATCTCTCGCATGTATTTGTGTTTTGTGGGAGGAGGAAAGGGTTGTCTGTGTACATGAGGCAATTGAAACATTGCCTCAATATTCCCAGGTTCACCAGCTGAGCAGGAGAGGACACTAGCAACTGATCCCACGACATGCTAGAAGGGTAGAAAACTTTAAAAAGATTCGGGGACGTCGGTGACCGAGAAATGGGTGTTGCCTTTTTGGGGTACTATCTATGACAAGAGTGCCGTATCAAGGTAATAAGTACTGTAGGAGCAAGTGCTAGGTTTAATAGATAGAGAATAGTCTACTTGGAGTCAAGTAGAGTTGATCTTTAGTTATAGGATCTGATTTGATCAGTAGTATAGTTCGAGGAAGGTAGTTTTAAGGGAAAATTTGAAGAGTGGACTTTAGGTAGCACAAATGGTTTAAACCTGCTTAACCGGCACTGCCCTAGTGTGCAACAGTGGCAGCTCCGCTCTAAATCAGCTAGCGTTTATTTATACCAGGGGCTGGAAAAAGCTAGAAACTGGCCCAAAACGACCAATAAACTACTAGTTACTGGCTGAAACCTCACAAAACTGGACAAAGGCAGCTCAATGCTTCCCACTCCCACTGGTAAGCAAGGTAGCTTCCCTTCCCCAAATAAGGCAAGGAAACAGTACACAGGAACTACAACCAAAGCCCAGGAATCAGCAACTCTGAAACTGGACTAAACTAGTAAAGCAGGAAAGCAAGGTAGCTTCCCTTCCCCCAAATAAGGCAAGGAAACAGTACACAGGAACTACAACCAAAGCCCAGGAATCAGCAACTCTGAAACTGGACTAAACTAGTAAAGCAGGAAAAACAAGAGATATTTTTTTTTTTTTTTTTTTTTTCCAAACAGGCAGAAACAGGTACAGCAAACACTTATAAATGCTATGAATCAGCTACTACAGCTTACACAGAAGAATTTGCTACAAATACAGTCAAATGATGTACCAACTCATGCACCTGGTGCTGCATTCATCTATGGAATAGGAGACTTTAATAGCTTTCTGAGTAGTGGATACAGATGACACATAGTTAATTTACATTCCCCACATGCAATATGGAACAAAAAAAATCTTATATCACCTACTGAGAATATTCATAATACATCTCAAGTGCCCTCATCTTGACTTCTTCCCACTGGCTAAGAAAGTCACCACACAGGTGCCTGTACTGCTCTGTGAGTGAGATTAATCTTTGCCATCACTAACGGCACTGGAGAAACAGTGCCAGGCATCCACTTTTTACTGGGCACCTTCATGTGAGTGCACAAGTGGGTAATCCTTGTGATCTCTTTGCACCAATTACTGGATAATCTTAGATCTGTTAGAGCACCACCAGGGCACCCTGCCGCAGACAGTGACACCGGCAACCATGGCCATATTTCAGGTGTTGTACAAGAGAATAATGGCTCAGTAGTGTGAACTTTGATAGGATGTGGATGGTCTGAGCAAATATTAGTAAAGTTCAAATGTCGTACAAAGGTGTGAAAAATGGCATAACATGTATGATTACTTTGTACAAAGGTGTGAAAAATGGCATAACATGTATGCATGCTTTGCACGCAGTTGAACATTTGGAGATTGCTGTTTAGTGCTGCCATTGGCTGCAGTTGTACAATATCAAAGAGAAGTTCACTGCTTGTGCCACTGACCCACCCATGCATGCTCACTGTGCACCCCAGGTGCACAAGTGGGTACACAACTTTGTGAAATCCTATGAGCTTGACTACGGTTCTGTATTCATGGTGCACTGATTGAGTGATTCAAAAATGTTTATGAGGTGGATCCTTATATGCATAATCATCATACCCCTCCCAGAGGTCCAAATATATGTGATACGATTCCTAGTGTGTACATAGAGCCTTAGTGGTTTACAAAAGAAAATATGGAGCACAATTAGTGAACCTTGCTACACTTGTGAAAAAGTAACTTCGGAAGAAGGAATATAGCATTATTGCTTGTTTGAGGTAAGTTCTGCCCTTTTAATAAGTATTATTTTTGCTTCACTGTCTCCTAGATGTGTTCCTTATACAAATGTTTTGGGAAAATGTGTGACCTGAAAGCAGCTCTGCTCTATAAAATTTACTGCTTCATTACCAAGGCAAATAAAGGCATTTGTTCAAAATGTATTGGGAATGGTAACTTCTGATGCTCTTTTTAGGAAACAATCTTTAAGGGAATCTGTAACTCAAAATTTAAATGTACCCTGCTAATAATTCTACATTTGGAAAATTATGCTGTGTACTGTATCGATCAACAGTTTGTGCATTTGTAAGGACAGGGATCTGCTGTACTTATTGGACTGTTCAATTTATCTGTGACTGCTGAGCATACTGGTGGAACATGCATACTTAAGGCAGGTATCAGCATATCCTCTGCTGTGCGGTTTAATCTTATATGATTAACGGTTTTACTCTAGATTTTTGACAGTGGGGGTGGGGAAGGAAGAATCAAACAACTACACTACCATGGCTGAATGTGTAATTCTGAATGCCAGAGAATGGTGTATACTGGCAGGCATTATACCGTTAATGATTTCAGTGATGCCATATTGGTTCCTTGATGTCTGAGCTTGCCTGAAAGCAAAGCCTAGTGGGTATGCTGGAGAGGGTTACCTGTTTATTTATACTTTGTTTCTCCATGTGGTTGGGGTTGGGAATGGGGTTAGGGGCAGGTAAGAACCACTAGTTGAGGCTATGCAATATACTGAGGAGAGTTGGGAAGGCAATAGGGGACCACTGGCTGCAGCCATGTCATATAATGAAGTACATCAGTCTGTCAGACTATAACATGTATAGAAATATTTGCATGACAATGACATGAGCTGAATAGTGAACTACAGATGGTGTCAAATGAAAGGTAATTCTTCCTTGTATACTCTTAAGGTGTGTTCTTTCTACACTCAGCCTCACGCCTGACAAAAAGACATGCAATGCAAGTTCTTCCATGCAGAGAATGAAATCTTGTTGCAGGCCATACATCTCTATGGCTGACTATTATTTAGGTAGGAGAATTCTGACAAGCCCTACCATGGCTTACATGTCAGGATGCAGTTACAGAGATTAATGCTACAACATCAAAACTATGGCTGAGTTAGACAAAGGGTCACAGTCATGATTATAAATGGCACAAATGCATGCTGCCTGCCTTGTGCTGGAGGGTAAGGTAACAGGAGGTGACCTGTCAGCAAAACCACAGCTGACTGAGATGGAGATTCTTGGTACTTGGTGTTAGGGAACAAACTCATGATGATGTTTTGGACCTAGTAGCTGAGCTGCAGTGTGCCTCATGAGTCTTCAGTGGTCATGCACCAGGACTGTTTCAAGTTTGTATTGGGAACTGCATAACGTAGTGCATCACTCAGTTTGTTTTCCCCCCTATTATATGGGAACATCAAGACTGCAAGCTTCACAGGTACCTTCACAAAGTAAGGGATATCTTTTTTAGTTGTAACAATGTACCCCATGCCTACTATTTCTGCAGAACAGATGGGTTATACTTATACTGAGTACTGTGATTTGGCACCTTCACAGGTGATGTACTATTTGGCTCCACCACAATCCACTGTCTAATGTGGAGATAAGTCTGTCTCTAACAATAATGGTGGTGAACAACTGGTGTTGTCAGTAAGCATGGTATCAATATTGGATAAACGGAATATGTAAAGCATATACCCTAACTAGACAGAGGACATATCCTCTGTGCTTGTGGAACTCACACAAGATACCCTGAGTTCCACTGACGGGCAGGTTGTTTGTGACAGACCTGGCTGGGAACATGTGTCTTCCCCAGTGGCATAGCTTCACTGTGAGCTGCAAGCTCAACATGGCATAAGGATGGAATTCCAAGATGGCTGCACATTGAGTAACAGCTTAATTCTGGATCTCCCAGTCTGGCAAAAAAGGCCAGTGGACCTAGATTTCTGGGCAAATTTCAGTAACTGGCCAGTAAGTGCACTGCCTGGATACCAGGAAAAAATAAATATAAAGGATATGGAGGAAAATCAGCTACAAAAGTTAAGAAAGAATACAGACTGAGAGGAGGACTGCAGTGGTTCAGCAAGAAGCAGTACAAGGTCCAGACATGACTTCTAGTAACCTAGAGGAGAGTATAAAGTAGCTGCATACAGACCTGGTTAAAATAAATGAAACACTGAAGGAGTATACTGACACAAACAATAAAAGCTGGAAAAATGGAAGAAGCTTTAAACAGATATTCAGATAAGGTATTTCCATGGACTTGATGCAGTCTTGTACACCAGTTTATTATTCACTAACACAAAGACTAAGCCCTTTTGCCCTTAGCATACACAGGGCATCATCAGAGTACTTCTTGAATGAGACCATCCCCTTAAATAATGAATACTAATTTAAATACGTAATAATATTACTTAAACAGCCTATCAGAATCAAATAGTCGGTTATCATACCATTTAAAAAGACAATATCAAAAATTCATACATCTAAAAAACAGCATTCATTCAAACCAAATTCACTTTAAAAATCACTTCAAACTAAATCAGCCCTAAACTTTAAAATAATTGTAATAGAACAGCACTCATTGATAACAGGACTTCTTGTAGTATTAAGCCTAAGTTGCCATATAGTTTCCCTTATTTCCAGTAATGTTTTAATATACCCCCCTCTCACTGTCAGCTACTTTATCAATAATAAAAAATAAAAACTTTTTAAAATGCTGACATTTCAGACTGTGTGTAAACAATGCATTGGTGGTCTTTTTCTTTATGTCCCTGTTGTGGTCTAAAATTCTCTCCTTTAATTTACATGCGGTTTTACCCACATAAAATGCTGGGCACCCCAAACAGGTTGCTATGTATACTACCATTCTAGTGTTGCAGTTACAATGGCCCGGACAATGAATAGACCTATTGTAGCTACTGTACAAATACCTATTGTATTTGAATGGCTACATAAAGGCCATCGTTTATAAACTTGCAACTGGTACATATACCACATTTGGACATTTTAAAAATGTGATTCAACCCAACACTGCTGAAATCTTCAAATAATCCTTTCAAGTTGTTACCCCTACTAAGGGTAATGTGGCTTTTTTCCTAACAATTCTTTCATCTCATAATAGAACATCAAATCCCAACTTGTGTAAATTATAGAAATCAATAAAAGAGCCTCATTGTTGTATTGAAGCATCAATGCTCCATTTTTGAATGGCTACATAAAGGCCATCGTTTATAAACTTGCAACTGGTACATATACCACTTTTGGACATTTTAAAAATGTGATTCAACCCAACACTGCTGAAATCTTCAAATAATCCTTTCAAGTTGTTACCCCTACTAAGGGTAACGTGGCTTTTTTCCTAACAATTCTTTCATCTCATAACAGAACATCAAATCCCAACTTGTGTAAATTATAGAAATCAATAAAAGAGCCTCATTGTTGTATTGAAGCATCAATGCTCCATTTTTGTTGTTGTGAACTTTGTTAAGTCCCAACACAACATTTGTCCTTAATAATGGAGGAAAGGAGACAGAACTGTCTCTTCATAACTTCATTCCTAATTTTCAATAAAAGTTTCACAGGGTAACCCCTACATCTAAACATTCCAATCAAGTTAAACATTTCATTTTTAAAATTCTCCTCTTCACTTACTAACTTTGAAATTCTCACCATCTGACTTTAGATAACACTCTTCTTCTGATAAAATGGGTTGCAACTATTATAGTGATGCAGGGTGTTGGAGTAGGCCTTTTTCTGGAAAATGTTAGAACATAATTTCCCATTAGTAAATCATTTGTATAATAGAATAACCAAAGAAACAATTTGTTTAAGATTCATCCCACATGTAAATCTTAGGAATGAAATAGTATTATTCAAGTAGTCCACAAATTGGGGAATAGACTCTTTCTGTCCTCACCATAAGATTAAAATGTCATCCAAAAAATGCAAGTAAATAATTACATCAGACATATACTGGCAATTAAACACATGATTTTCCTCCCAGTCAGCCAACATCAAATTTGCATCAATAGGGGCGCATTTTGCACCCATAGCAACTCCAGATTTTTGTCTATAATATTCCCCCACAAAAAACAAATAATTATTTAATAACACAATTTCCATCAGGTCAAGGATCAAATTCCGTTTAATGTTATGTAGCCCTTCTACCTGCATTAAACTATTGTTAAAATGTTCCAAACCCTTGTCATGAGGTATCACATGAACAGTTCACCACATCAGTTGTCACATAAATTTATTCTTCATCACATTTCAAGTTCCTTAACACCTCTAAACTGTGCCATGAATCTCTCAGGATGTGTTCTTTACCTGTCAAGAATTTTTTACAACAAAAATCAATGAAAGAAGCTAAAGGTTCTGTTTTTGAACTTTTGCTGCAACAATAGGTCTAAATAGGGGAAAGTTCACATTTTTGTGAATTTTGGGGATCCCAACGGTTGGGGGTATAACTGGTGTGTTCACTGTTAAGTATTTAAACTCATTCTCATCAATGACCCCCTCACATAAAATAATCAAAAATTAACCAGTCAATTTTAGTACAAGCCCTATTAATTTCACTTCTTGACACTCTCTCGTAGGTGTTGGAATCACTGACAATGTCATACATTCTGGCTACATAATCATTGCGGGACATAATCACGACTCCCCCACCATTGTCAGGTTTCTTTATTCTATAGTCTCTAGATTTTATTAGTTGTTTTAAACAAATCCTTTCATTAACAGTTAAATTGTCTTGAAAACCTCTCTTACTGTTAAGTTGTTTTCTAAACTCTTGCTCATACATTTGTTCAAATCACATCACACTAGGGTTAGAAGGGGAATAAATGTGCTCTTCCTTTTAATGGATATCACTATATCAGTAAAAGGGTTGCCATTGTTAGAAAAAAGATCTTTAAATTAAGTTGTCTAGTAAATAACTTCAAGTTAATCAACACTTTGCTAACATCAAGCAAAAAAACAGGGACAAAAGAAAAACCTTTTTTTCAAAAGTGAAAAATGATCATCACCAGTGTCAACATTGGTAAAATTCTATATTGAAAAACCATCAGAATACAAATGCTTACACGCATTGACCTGTCTAATGTCATCATAGCAAGTAATCTGTTCTGTCTCATGTGAATTAGTTATCATTTCTCTTTTCAATTCCTGTTCCTCCCTTCCCCTTCGATTGTGAAGAACATCTCCAACCAGTTGGCCTGTTGCGGCCCTGCTGGTAATGGTTCTGGTTCCTCAATCATTCTGACCATCTCAATGGGGGAGGGGATCTAAAAAAACATAGTTTTCGGTCATTTCTGAGTTTTTAACTTTCCTATCACTAGGGTGGACATTTACATTATTAGAGATGTTGGAAATTCTAGGGTTCGCATAACTGTTTGATTTACCATTTTTAGGACTCGGGTAAGCCCTTCTCTCAGCATATTCAACAGTGTCTCTATGTAATTTATGTTGTGTTTTTTCAAAACTGTTTTTAAAAAAAGAATCTAGTTCACTCAATATCTGGTTGTATTAATAATACAACTTATTTAATTGAAATAATAAATCATTGGTTATACTAGAGTTCAATTCAGAAATGTCATTCTTTAGCTGTAACAGTTTATTTTCATTGTCCCTTACAAAGATGCACATTAAATCCATACCTGTTCGATCAAATTAGGAAATAAAATTGTTGTACATCTCCAAGCCTTCTTCTGTGCCCATTGGAAATTTGAACACCGTACACCTCGAGGAACCTGGTTTAGTTCCAAAGAACCCTTCAAAAAAATTATCCATCCAGAGCAACTTGTACTTCCTCAACAGTTTATCCAACTACTGTAACTGCATGTTAAAGGACCCAAAACCACTTCCATTTCTGGGTAGAGCACTAAATTCAAACGTGGGAGTGGCAAATAGGATATCCAATTGAGTATTTAAAGAAATGTCAGGGTCCATGTTAGTTTGACCATGACCATTAGATACACCCAAAACTCCCTGGCTGGATAAAGCACCATTAAGTAACAGGGAGTGTAAAGTCAAGTCCAACTGTGTAGAAGCAGTTGAAGTTGCTAAAGCTTCTCCCGATGTGTTGCCTTGCAAATGTAAAATAATCTGTTAGGTCAGTTCTACGACCTGACCTAAAAGTCTTTCCATTTCAGAAAATACTGGCTCCGAACACACAAACAAGCCAAGAACAAAACCACCAAACAAAAAGAAAAAAACATAACAACAACAACATCCTTCCTTAATAATGGAGGAAAGGAGACAGAACGTCTCTTCATAACTTCATAACTAGTATTCATTATTTAAATGGATGGTCTCATTCAACAAGTACTCTGATGATGCCTTGTGTATGTTAAGGGCGAAAGCGCTTAGCCTTTGTGTTAGTGATTAATAAACTGGTGTCTGAGACTGCATCAAGTCTGTGAAAGTGCGTTTTTTCTTTTGTTTTGCAGTCTGGTAACTTTTGTGTCACATTTTTTCTTTTTTTTTCTTTTTATTCAGATAAGGTGACAGAACTGCAAAACTCAGAGGTTGAAGTGAAGAAAATGCTGGCTAAATATGAGACTGCACAAGAATAGATGTTTCAAACAATAATAGAATTAGAGGACAGAGCATGTAGGGAAAATTTGAAATTGTATACTGTACCAGAGAAGTTGGAAGGAACAAACTGTATTAATTTTATGAAAGCACAAATAAGCAACTGAACTGGTATTACACAACAGGAACTGTTAACTGAAAGGGCACATCGTGTGTATGCTCCAAATCTGGTTACTAAAAAAAACAACCTAGACCTTTAATAGTAAAAATGTAATCTTATCAACAGAAGGAGCTGATTTTGAAAAAAACTGTGGCAGGAAGATAAAGTGCTAAATGTGGGAGATAGAGTGTTTGTGGAGAATGATTACTCAGTGTACACAAGGCAGAACAGGAGTAAATATATTCCATTATTTAGGGAATGCTGAAAAGCAGGCATGAGATTCAAACTGCTGTACCCAGCCATCTTCAAAGTGTTTTCAGCTTTAGCTTTCAGCTTAATTTGCCAATGCAACTCAGAAAGATTGGCAGATTAAGCTGAATGCAACTAATTACCCTGGATTGAATGAAGAAGTATCTATTGATTCAGTTTTGAAATTGAAGTCTCTTGATTAAAAGTGATTTTTATTGGTGTATTTTAACATGTGACAATGTACTTGATTATTTAATATGTAGTTTTGCAAAAGGTTTTAGTTCTGATGAAGTTCTAACTTTGGAACGAAAGCACTTAACTCATGGATTTTAATATATTAAAGATTTTGCTGATGGAGCTGGCTTTGTGGTGTCCTTTGCTACAATACTGAGGGTTTGTGTTTTTAAGCCCCCTGACTTTCTGTGTTCTATCTGTGAGCCAGTTTCCAAACCACTGGGTGATGTAGAGTTTTATTCTTAGTTTGTCAAACTTATCCACAATGCCTGAGTGGAGTATAGTGTCAAAGTCTTGACCAGGTCAAGGTAGGCAGTATGTACCATCTCCCCTTCATCCATCGCTTTGGTGACTTTTATAGAAAAGTCCAGTAGGTTGAAAAAACATGACCTTTCCTTGACAAAACGAAGATGTGATGGGTCCAGTGTTTGGATAGTTACTATATTCATAGTGATTACTTCCAAGACAAGTCTTTTCATGGCTTTCCCTATGAGGCTGGTCAGACTTATGACTTGTTAATTGCCCAGGGTGGTGGATGGCTGTCTGTTCTGCAGGGATATAAATGTTGCTTTCCTCCATTTACTTGGTCTTAGTCTGGAGTCTAAGGTAGAAAAGTGTTGTTAGAGGCATACAAATATCTGGGATATTGTCAGGGCCCAAAGAAATCATATTTTTGGCCTTTAAGAGTGCCTCCAGGACTTGGTCCCATGTGACAATTGAGGCTGTATGGTTTCCTGATACTTCTTGTGAGATTACTAGAGAGGTGAGTAAAGTCTGAACTGAATATGTCAGCTAGTTGGTTTGTTATATTCACAGCTTCTGTTTAGGTAGCACTGTTTACAATTAGCTCAGCGCACTACTGTGTATTGTCCCTGAGATTGCATGTACTGCTAAAGAAGGCCTTGTGATTATCCTTGGCTTGAGTGGCTATTTTTTTTGTCTCAGGTTTAGCCTTGATAGTTTTTATTATGCTCCTAAGTTGGTTGGTTAATTTGATTACTTAGATTCTTGTTTTGCTGGACATTGTTTTATTTCAGCTACTATTTTGTTATAAATCCTACTTATACTGTGATGACCCCCAGGGTGGATAGTTATAAGGATTTGCTCTTCTCTTGCTTCTTTTAGGTATATCCACTTCTATGCAAGTGTGTACATCAATACTGGTCTTAGGTAAACTGGTGCTTTAGGCGAAAAGGCTTCATGGTACAGCATCACTTCTGACCAACCCATCCTGGCCTATTTATACTATCCAGATTACTTTTTTCCCCATTTTTCTAACTATTCAGTAGTTTTTTTTTCCTGTAGTCATTCATTCATTAAGTCGTTCAAACATGTTATCTTACCACAGCTACACTCTGCTGTGTAGATAAGATCATTAAGCCATTTTTTTCCAGATGATTTGTGGCGCATTTTAGAGTTTTTATTAAACAACATCCAGTGACTGCCAGAACAAAAAACATAATCAGAGAAAGACATTTAGTTTTACTTTTCAACACTGTTTTTTTCTAATTCCTTTAAGCACAGCCGAAATTACCAAGACTACACTGTAATAACTGCAGTGGAAATAATTGTATTAAGCTGGGAAAGCCTTGAGGTTTCTAGATGCTCTGAGATGGATTTTAGAATTTTCTTAACATTTTCATCTAAGGATAGCCTGAACAGAAACCATGATTAAGGCAAGAAATTCAGTCTTCCTCTTCAACTTTGCTTTTTTCTGCATCCTTTCAATACACCCTAACTGATCAAGACTACCTTGCAATAACTAATTTAAGCTAGGGATCTGGAGGGTGCTAGGCAACCAGAAGCCATGGGGTTACAGATTTTCTGAGGTACATTTTAGAGCTTTTTCCCGACCTTTTGATCGAGTGATAGCTTGGACAAAAATCATGTGTACAGAAAAGAAATTAGGTGATTGTTAACATTAGGACACACTTCTGTAGTTTGCACAGGTGTGGGAGAAGCTGACTTGACTGACATCTTGCTAGGGCTATCAGTTATGTCTGTTTGCAGACAGGACAATTTGCCAATCTAATTATTTTCAACATTAAGGTGTCCTAAAGTGAACAATCACAGAGACGACTACCCACATCAGTCAAGTGGATTGCCATCTCTCCCCTGCAACCCCTGCTGTATATAATTTTAAGTGACTTGCATTTCTACTGTCTTTTTTAATTTCTCATCTCCTAAAGCACAAAAATAAATAAATAAAAACAATAACAAGAATGATAATAATTCTCCGAATAAGTGGATGACAGTCATTCTGAATCCTTGCAGCCTTGTCTCGGCCCATTTCACACAGATGTCAATGCTCGGTACTGTGCAACCTGATGTGTCTTAAAGTAAACATACATCAGAAATTCAATCCTACTTTTTTATTTCAAGGAAGAAATAAGTTGTATTCAACTTTTAATGCTCATTGTTGATCAAACACCGGTTCTGAATAAACTGAGAAGACAAGAGCTTGTGAGGATACATAAATCACATCTGGGAATAGTACCTGCTCCAAACCCTCCACCTCAAAATAGGTAGTCATTTTCTGTACATTCCCCTTTGATGTTCAACTGGGATAAAAAATAAGGCAAAAATACCCACAGTCATGTTTTATGCTACTGCCATCAAATTTATATACAGCATGCTTCTTCACCCCTACCCAAAAAGACAGCTACCTTCTGTGTACCCTTCTGATGTCAAACTGAGGCAAACCTGAAAAAAACAAACTGAATATAACATATTTGCTGTCAGGCATATATAAATAGCATGATTATTTAGTTCCCTAAATAGCCACTTGTATGTGCATTAGATGTTTCATTGTGAGGAAAAATAAAAAAATAATAATGAGTACAATAATGTTTACAACTTGTTACTTCTAGAGGCAGTACAGTGCTCCTATACAAGCTATAGTGACCCTCCTTTCACATCTCTTAAGTGTGAGAGGAAAGTTAACAAAATAATGTCTACACTGCCCCCATCCCCAGTCCCAGATACAGTGACCTCTGAGGTCTGGGAAGAATGTTAAAGAAATAATGACATTGTCCCCAGCCCTCCACACAAGTACAGTGATCTGGGTACATCTATGACCAGGGCTGGTTTTAGAACAGATGGGGTTCAAGGCAGAGGCGAACACTAAGCCCTTGTCAAAATGCAGATATACAGCCTTGGTGTGTGGGGGGCCACTAGCCCCCAGAAGTTCTGAAAGTTTAGGTATTCTGTGATACATTTATCCCCCCTTTTTAGAGACAGAAAGTGACAAGGTCAGTTACTTTCATCCAGGCAACTCCCACAAAGCAGTTATTGACACTTCTATGTACAATTTGATTGTGATAAAATATGATGACCATGTAATGTATTTCACCTTTGTTCCATACAAATAGTTGTCACATATTAAAATATTGTACGATGCTTCACATAATTACATAATCACATTCATCCTACAAAGCCAAAATAATAAGCAAGCAGCAGCAGGCAGCTAGTCATTTCCCTCCAAAGAAGACAGCCACAGCAATCATGTGTATTCTGTGTGTACATATCAAGTCAGTCTTGCTTCTCACAAATGCACAGTATTCCTGCAAAGCCTGATGGTGACTGTTTTAAAAAGAGCACATGACAAGACTGCCAGTTGTTTGACATCTAATAACATACCTCTCTCCTCTCCCAGATGTTGTCACAAATTTTAGCTGTGTCCCTCTTAAAACTTCCTAAAATGGTGACTTTTGAGAAAGGTGGTGAATTATAACTAATAAACACAAGAATTACATTTATAGACTTTTACTTCAAAAATATGTTATTTCTCATTTTCTTATTCTTTCACTGTCCTAAGATAACAGTAATAACATTTTAAAAGTGTCTTTAATTATTCCTGGATTTGTCCCTGATTTGTTGAGAGCTATGTCTGATAGCTATACAATATTTCAGCTCCAGAGCCACACAAACAAGTTAGCACACATTAAAGTATTCCAATCCAAGTTGCTCCACATGTATCGTAAAGCCAGAAAAATATTGCCTGAAATATCTGGTTGATCACTGCTAGTATCCCTGTAAAAAAATAACTTATCTCCCCTCAACTGTCCACACAAATCATAAAGCCAGAAATGTTGCCCAAAATATCTGATAGATCACTGGCAGCAGTACTGTGAAAATACTTATCTCATCACAATGCCACTCCTCTCATCTCAACTGTCCATGCGAAGTCAAAAATGTGGTCCAAAAGTATCCGGTTGATCACTGCCGACCCTATTTTAAAATAGTAGCATTAACACTAATTCTCCGTGCCATTTCTCAAAATATGTCCACAATCCTGCAGAATGTCCCTGATTTTATTTCATGTACAGACCCCCCCCCCACATCCATCAGACATGCCTTAACACCTACAGTTGGTTGAACACCGTGAGGTCTGTACTCTTATCACCCAGCAACATTTAAGTTCAGTGTGGTTTATGTGGAAGTGCATCATGAGATGTCCCACAGGTGCATTTTCTTCTTTTTTGGCTCTTTATTTATTTACTTGAGTAAAGAAACATTGCTCTAAAAAATAAATAAATAAACAGGGAAAGAGTACCCCTGCAAGTATGGTAAGCTGCCTAGCACCCTAGGTGGGCCCCTAGTTCACCTATGCATAAGGCCAGCCATGGTGTACATGTTGGTAAAAGTAAGTGATGATTGCTTCCACATAAACAGCAGAGCTGTCTAGGATTGCAGGAATTACAGTCTAGCTAGGGAATCACTCAGACTTCGGAAGTTATTCTTGAAGAATTTTTTAAAAGTAGCTAGATCCGGGTGGGACTCTGTTTTTATCTTTATTATGAGGGAAATGGCTTTCTTGCCAGACCTAATAAGCAAGGAAGTTACACTGAGAATGGAGCATGATTCACCCATATTGGTGAGGACAAGGTCAAGGATGTTGTTTCCCCTGGTGGATACTCTGACCAGTTGTTCCACGGCATGTATATTGATAAAGACCAAGAGTCTCTGAACTTGCACACTAGTGGTGGTATATGCTTGGATAGTTGAAGTCATCAAGGAATATGGTATCTTCATTAATGCTAAATTACTATAGTTCATTTAGGTATGTGCTATGACATTCCTGGGTCATAAAGGGCATTCTGTAGCTTGTCAGGATGTGGTACAGTACTCTGCTGAAGATTAGTTGGACATGAAGGATCTCAAGGACATGAAGGATCTCAAGTGGATCATGCTGCTTTATTAGTATTGATGTGAACCTGTTCTGGATGAAGATTGAGACACCTCTATCTTTCTTCCCTGCCTGTGTAGTAGCTGGTCTAAGCATATGGAAGACATTGTGGCCCTACACAACTGGAGTGCTCTCCACCAATTTGAACAATGTCTTAATCACTACACATATTTGCCACCCAGGGTGAGGAGGGATTGCTGAGTTTTTTTTTTTTTTTTTTTTGCACTTAGGTCCCTAACATTGATAGTAGTATCTTACATTTTCCTAAGTTTATTTTGCTATGTAGGTACTTTGATATGGTTGGGATTGCCCAAAAAAGACACAGTAAGAGTGGATAATGTTTTAGCCACTGTATGATAGCTCAGATGGGACAGTTGCATACCATCAATTCTAAAGTCCATGGAGGTGCACTTCAAATTATTTACATTCACATCCACTATGACAAAGGCATAATAGTACTTGCTTAAGGACTTGAGTGCCTGTGTGATCTGGTGAATCCTAGCCCAGACAAGTAGATGAATGTCACTTCTTCCTTACATAGCCTGGTGAGTGGTGTATCTGTATATTTTACTATGGCGTCATCTATGACTAAAATTATGGGCATACTATCTGTGGCAGTGTGACCTTGGGTACTATGTGAGGTGGTAAACTGCCTGTGTTGCAGGCTTGGATTGTTGCTGAAGATGCTTACTGACTTTGTCATATTTTGGAGGTCTTTGAGGTTTGGTCAGGTTAAGCTTTAGAGTATCGGCATATGATGGACTGTGTGCTTTATGTGAATTGCGGAGAGGTGTTCTGTGTTTTTTTTCTGTGCTGCTATAAATTTTGTATGTTTGAATGATCCATAAAACTGCAACCTGTAAAGCAGAAATACAGTGCAAATACCTTGTGTACTGACAACCTTTGAGCAGCTAGATGGGTGTCAAGTGGCAATACCTACATATTTTAGAAGAATTCAGTAGAGTGTAAACATTAAAGTTAGTAGAATTTAATACTGTTTAGATTAATCTGCCCAAATAAAGCACCCTTATTAGACTGCACAAACAAACCATCCTTAATAGCCTACAAACCCCAATATACCACCCCTTGTTACTCACCAGTTAAACAACTGGACAGTATGGATATTCAATTTCCTAACTTGTCTGTCACCAGCTTGGTGGATATGGGCATCTTGAGACAATATATCAGTTGTCCAATGTTTACTGACAAGCACTTAATCCTTAAAGAATGAGACACATTATGTGAGATGTATACTTACACAATGACATTGAAGGCTAAACTCTCGTGTACAAGTCCACATCAGGTTGTCGAAACCACACACAAAACACCCACTTTACATAGCACACAACACATGTAGAGTAACATTATGCTGATGCACTTAAAATCAACCTTTCTAAACAACAAAGATCACTTAGACCACCCGCTGTCAAAACTACGCCTCAGCAAGACCAAAGGCACTAAGACAAAACAACACCGAACACCACACATACATTCACTCTCAGTGGAGTCTTAAACACCTAGCCGCTATGGCAAGTAAACAGCTTCCCAGGAGTCTAATCACAAGGGCCTCCATTGTAAGACATACTGATGACTCTCTAACCAGGTTGAACAAGGAGAAGATAACTGCTAGTTGCTTATCTGGAGCCAGGATTTGCAAATTCACACGTGCACTCAAGTCATTACGCTACAGGTACCAGTATGATTCAATCATAGTCCACGCAGGTGTAAATGACTTCAGATGTACTTCCCTGGACTATATCAAGAGAGACATTATGGAGATTTCAGACCATGTGTCTCAGGCTGGCATGAGCCTGGCACTGGGTAACACATTATCGTCACCAGGGATGATTTCACAGTATGAGCAAAAAATAATTGATTTCAACAACTGGCTGTCTTTCTGGTGTCATTCTAAGGGGATCCAGTATTTGTCAACTTGGGAGGACATGGTCAACAGATCATGTTGCTTTGCCAAGGATGATCTGTCCCTTTCCCCTCTAGGCTTTTGAATATTGGCTAAATGTTTATCCACCACCCCCATAGTACTGTTTTTAGGCAATGCCAAAATGACAAACCTACTGACATAGCAAAATCAACTCAACGTAACCTCAAGGTGTTACTGCTCAATGACAGGACCCTAAATAAAAACTGCAGTCCCTCCAAGCCCTCCTCACACTGGAGAGTATAGATATCTGTGCAGTTACTAAGATGTGGTTTAAAGCGGCAGAGAGTACCCTGGCAGTGCAAAGTTTCAGAGTCTTCTATACTTTTATACTAGTATATGCACAGATAAGGCTAAAGGTGTAGGTGTCTCAGTATACATCAGTAACAAACATACCTCTAGGATTGTCAAACAGGATGATGTGCTGGAGTTCCTCTGTGTGCAGATTACTATAGACAAAATCCCGTACTATATCCTAGCAAGCTATAGGTCACTCTCCATGTCCCAAAAAGCTCACAATACATACTTGGATCTATTATAGACACTTGTCATCTAATCTAACACCCTAATCATGAAAGACTTTAATTACTCCTCTATAGAGTAGGAATCCTACACAACCTCAAATCTACAGGGACAGAGATTTCTGGACTTTGTAAATATAAGCACCCTTGGCCAAATAGTGAATACATACAGTAGAAGCTCCAGCATACTGGACCCCATGCGCACAAATATGGGAGAATGTTGCACCCCCAATGTCTCATCCTCCCTAGTAAAGTCTGATCATAAAGCTGCCTCCTTCAAAATCAAAACCAACTTTGTAATCCCATTAAAACCAGTAACAGTTAGGAACTATTCCAAGGCAAATTACCTGTTATTAAGTGATGGTTTGTCAAAATTCAATGCCCCCCAAACCCCAAGAACACATCAGTCTTTGTTCAATTGTTCTCAGAAACTCTGCACAACCATGTTAATGGCTGCATAGAAGATGCAGTACCTATCAGAAGTAAGCCCAGAATTAGCCCCAGACACAAATTGCCCTGGTGGCATTCCAAATTAAACAGGATATATAACAAAAGGAAAAAAATTATGGCAAAAATCAGGAAGGGTGATTCCCATAAAGATAAAAACTCTCTCATCAAAGTAAATAGGCAACTAAAAGGCTAATTAGATCAAGCAAAGCCAACTCTGAGGTTCAGATATCCTCCCAGGTGAAAGATATTCATAAGGTCTTCTACAGCTATGTCAGAATCCTTAGTGTGCTGAACTGGTGGCTAATGGTGCCACATTCACCTATAGAGAACCAGTTAGCAGACAAATTCAGATCCAACTTAACCTCAGTCACCCCCAACCATCCTCCCAATAATATCCTCGAACATATCTCCTCCAACTATAACTAGGGAGCATGTACTGGCTGCACTCTTTAAAGCCAAGACCATGGCCTCAATGAGCCCCTAAAACATCCCAGAATGCCTCCTGAATGGTCTAAAATATGACTTATCAGGACCTTTGGAGTCATTATTTAACTATAGTCTTAAAACAGGCTTTGTACACTGTTAATGGAAGACTGTGGTGGTCATCCCTCTTCATAACAGAGGACCTTCAACATATCCTGGAAACTACAAATCCATTCATATAACTAGTCTTCTTTTCTTTGCAAAGCCATAGAAAGAATTATCATGGAAAATATCAACAAGGACATAGGAGACTTACATACAATGGACTGGATCCATCCCAGTTTGGCTTTGTCAAAGGAAGGTCAAGCTTACTGAATGTGGTGGACTTCTTTGAAAAGTTCACTAAAGCAATGGATGAGGGGAAAATGGTGCATACTGCCCACCTAGATCTGGCTAAGGCATTTAATACAATACCCCACTTGGGCATTGTCAACAAACTTATAGAACTACGTACAAACCCCTTTATAACATCCTAGATAGCTAGATGGATCACTAATTATGACCTAAGAAGTTAGAATCAATGAGGCTACCTCCAAAAAGAGGCTGGTCATCAGTGGATTCTCCCAGAGCTCCCTGCTAAGCAAACTCCTCTTTGACATTTACTTCTCCGATGTCAAAGCCAATATCAAAGGCCTCTGGCTAACCAGGTTCACAGATGATTGCAAACTGGGAACAGTCAATGAATCCCCCAAGATGAGAACATATTTCAGGAAGGTCTAATACAGACAAACGCTTACTGCCAAAGCTATGGTTTAAAACTCAATACCAAGAAAGGCATTATAGTACCTTTGGGGAGATCTGCTACCCTGGGTAACTCCATCATCAATAAGACTCCTTTAAAAGTTGATTCACTAGTCAGGGATCTGGGAACTCATGTAGTAATAACCTAGACTTTGACCAACATGTGTCTAAGGTAGTAAGAAAATCCTTCTATATTGCTCAATTTATAAGCAACGGCATGGCATTTAGGTCCAGAGAGGTCATCAAACTACTGTACTCGGCCCTCATCAGACCCATCATAGAGTATAATGCCCCCATACTATGTACCTGACCATACGCATGCAGCAACTGGAATGTCCACAAAGGTTCTTTACAAAAAGAATACAGGGAGTAAACACAATGTCCTATAAGATCGCCTCAAAGCCCTGTCTCTTTACTCTGTATCATACAGACTTCTGAGAGGTTATCTTTGCCTGGTATGCAAGGCATCCCTGCACGCTATTCTGATGAGTCTTTTGCATATCTGCAAAACAACCAGCATCAGACTTACTAGATTAACAGACCTAAATTTTGCTTGCAACATACATAGACACATTTGAGAAACAGATATGTTTCTCAGAGAATTTCTGTTCCCTGGAACAGGCTCCCCATCCATATGAAACAGAATTCCTCTCTATCGCTATTTAAGTGCAACTCAGACCAATACATGTTCAAATATAAATCAAATTTGTAGGCCACATTTGGGTTGCATGGATAATCATTTAAGGGCCCTAGTGGTCATTAGTCTAGTATACATCAGAGAACCTTTGACTCTATAAGGTGTGATGTGGACTGAGCTGCTGACAAAACCTTACATCTGTAGTGATAGTGTGAGAGCTGTAGTTCCTGCTATAGAGCTGTCTTGTCTGCTCAAAAGGGGCTTAATTATGTTGGGTGAGGTGAGACACTCCTGTAATTTCTGCTGCACTCAGCTGTCTTATCTGCACATAGGACAGTTGACTGAAGCCACAAATTCAGAATTTTGAATTATCTTTGATTCAAGAAAGACTTTCTAAGTTAAAAGGCCTTGTACACACTACTCACTGTCAAATGAGACCTACAGTAGTAGTCAGCACAGATTGTGGGAGGCGAGCCAGAAGAGTAAACCAATTAAAAACCCAGAAACTAAAGCCAATGGAGGTCTGTTTATAGCAAATCAAAGGGGTCTATATTAGGAAACCGAAAACCCATTTGAGCGAATACCACAACACATAGCCCGAACCGCAAATACGCCGAACCCCCTAAACCGCAAAATTTAAAATCTCGAATCGTCATAGTTGACCAACACCACCACGCGCTACATACTACGTACACAAACATAATAAATAAAACACATACATACACTAACCAAACACTACTTCTAACCCTACACTAAACCTTATATACATTACTATCTATGAAATTACGTTAACCCGTACCCTAACCCTAAGGTCCGTAACTATCGCACACTTACCCTACAGATATATATACTCAAACAAAACAAATAATCCACACACATACACTTAACAAAACCCTACTTCTAACCCTACACTAAATCTTACATACATTACCTATCTATGCACTTACCTTAACCCTGAGCTATACCGCAGATGGGCCAACCATGACAATTCGACATTTCATGGTTTTGGAAGTTCGCCGTTACCGTAGTTCACGCTATATGTGTCGCTCAATTCCGATTTGCTCAAACAGATCTTCGGGCTTCTAATATAGACCCAATCAAAGTGCTCTCGCAACTGTGAATCTAAAGCACAAATCTGTAGTCCTAGCTGGGCTAGAATTTCAAGCAACTGTAGCTTTTTCCGTAAGGGCAGGGCAACCAGTAACAACAAGTCTGTGGTCCTAGCTGGGCTTGAAATTTCAAGCTACTGTAGTTATTTCTGTGGGAGCAGAAAAACCTGTAACAACTGAATCCAATAGAAGGCAGGGAAGGCAGAAACAACATAACTAACAGAAAAGAAAAAGGGAGAGCAATAAAAATTGTTTCAAAATAGTAATTGTGACCTATGTAGGATTAGCAATCAGAAAATAATGCTTCCCAAGTACACTGTAGATGAAAAACAAAGCACAAGTCCTGTAGCAAAATCAAAATGCTCCCATTGTTGTGAATCAAACTTATAAGACTATGGGATCTGATTTTGAGCTCTTCATCTACTCATCATATGTCTTAGTATTGTAGTCCTGTGTAGACATTCCTAACCAAGTTCCTGCTTCATGTGGAGCAATTGTCATGAAATCCCCAGTGGAGTCTTCAGTTTTCTAGTTGCTGCACAGTTTACAACTATTGACTTCATGTTGTTTTATTGATCTTATACCCAGAGAATTACTCCAAAAATGTATAGAGTACATAAATCCTGGTTGTTTAATATAAAACATAATACCACATTAATTATTTTAACAATTTCACTATTACTTTAAAAGAATGTAGGGGATTGATTGCTGAATTGTGTATAGTCATTATATAAGTAAATAGTTTAACTTTTCTGTTTATTGGTAATCAACCAATCCAAAATGGAGGAGTTATTCAACAAGCTATAAAGCAACTGTGTGGACTCAGTGCTGGTTTTCCCCTGTGAATTCCAAAACCTATTGAAATACAGCCACGGAAGCTAGGCTACACGGAAAGAATGTTAAGGGTTGCTGTTGCTCTTATTCATGTGTACGTACAGCAGACCCAATTCTATGCTGCTGCTGCTAATAGACCACGGCCAAGAAGGAGATGGGTGTTTGACCCTGTTTAACTTTTCACAATCTCCATGAGGTGGAAATTATAGAGTGCTACAGGGTGGACAGAGACACAGTGCAGGACCTCTGCAACCTCAAGTCAGAGCAAGGGCAAACTGAGTGGAACCAAATCCAATGGAGACTAAGGTATGTGCACTTAGAATTTTAGCAACAGGATCCTCCCAGAGAACAACAGGATATATGCTGGGGGTGTCATAGGCATCAGCATCTAGGATCCTCCATCAGTTCCTGAATGCTATGGTACAACATGCCAGTGAATGCATATATTTTCCCAGTACACCTGAGGACACAGCCAGAAATATCCAGGAGTTCTACCTTGTAGCACACTACCCTGAAGGTCTGGGTGCCATAGACTGTACACATGTAGAAATCAAAGCACCGCCTGGGGAATATGGAAGGGTGTACGTAAATAAAGAGCATCCACTCTACTAACTGCCAGGTTGTGTGCAATGCAAGGGAATCATCTTGAATGTGTGTGCTGGCAACCCAGGCAGTTACCACGACTCGCATATCTGGCTCAACTGTCAACTGTATGAGATGTTTACTGGGGGGGGGGGGTATCCCATAGGGTCATTTACTGGTGGATGCAGGTTATGCATTGGAACTGTGGCTGATGACGCCCATCAGAAATACACACACACTAAATGAAGTAAGCAATAATGAGGCACACACTCAAACAAGAAATATAGATTGTGTGTTTGGGCTGCTGAAGTCATGGTTCTGGTGCCTAGATACAGTTGGGGGAACCCTGCAGTACAATTCCCATACATGTGTTGAAATATGTGCCATGCTTCACAACATTATCCTGAGAAAACAGCTTCAGCAGGAGCAGCAATGGGAAGGGCTACATATCCCACCACCACTGGCAAGGTCACCACAGCCACATGCAAGTGAGGATTCAGAGGGGGAACCAGCAGCCACTGTGGGTGTAGGCAGACATATGTGTGCACAATATGCCATCACACCGGCCAAGAGTAAATGGATAGCACACATGCTCACCACCTAAGGGGCTAAAGCCTTCATCCTATGCACATACATACATACAGTAACAATGATGCAAGGCAATGCTGACAACCTTAACTTACCCATGTAATGGCTGTGTACTGCTAGCATCAGACAGACTCAGCTCTGAACTAAAACTCTTGCAACTGCCAGATTTACAAGGTGAGTGTTGAACCTGGACTAGAAGAATAAATGTCTAAGAATATAAAGGAATGGCATATCCTTGCATGCTGTTACTTGGTAATGTAAGTAAGTATAAGGTGGGTGATTTTTACAGCAATTGCATCAAGATGTGACAGCAGTGACTTATGTGAATACATGTGTCCTCTATCAACTAATAGGCCTCATGTATCAAAGAGTCACACCTTAATACATTTAAAATGTACACATTTTCACCAAATGTCCACAGCTTGGCCTCATACTTTTGTAATGGCAAATCATTAAAGAATGAAGTTAGAAAATAATGACACACGTTTCAGTTTCAGACTTCATATCCCTCAGAAAGAGCATAGAATTAGTAATGCAAAACCTGTTATTCTAGCAACTGTAGTTTGTAAGACCACAGTTTTTAAAAACTCTCCCCATTGTTGAGTCTTTGTCACACTTTTATTTATGGCGTGGTCCAGCTTTGTTAGTATAAGAGGTTGGGAGGGATGTACATATTACAAAAATCTGTTAGAAAGCAGTACAGTTTGCAAAACAGTATCATAAGCATGTATATGCTAAGCACTACATCAGCTATGCATCCTGAGCATCAGACAAAAGACTTGTGTTTCCCTGAATCCAAAACATAGAAAACTAGGATATAGCACAGTTATTATTTGCACAGGGTGTTGTTTGTGTGTGTTTGTGGGGGGCAGAAGGCCTAGGCTGAAACAAAAGGTAGTGAGTGCATGTGAGTAAGAAAGAGAAACAGGCAGACATTTGGACAAAGTAACAAATGGCCACTGAGACAGAATGAGCTTTAAGCCTCATGACTGACCCATGTAACTGTTCGGTGTGTGATTTTGTATGGGCACTCCAGGTAAAATTGATGTGTGAGTGTCTGCAAGAACACAGCCAAGCTCAGCTCTACATCCTGGTATGTTGGACAGACAGGTGTGAGCTGTGTACAGTAGAGATGACAGTTCATCACTGTTATCCCTGAACCTGAGAACTGGCTCTGCCAGGAGTTGCACTGGCACATCCATGCCCACTGTCAGATGCACTGTTGCAACCTGAAAATGACTGAGGTCTGTTGGATGAGCTCTCCTCATGAGTATGCCCAGAGCCACAACTCCATGGTCTGCCACATCTGGGTTTGGACACCTCAACCACTGAGGAAGCAGTGGAAGTAGTGACACTATGGGAGTATGGTCGGGCATGGCCACATCAGTTAACATCAGATGATGTGGCTGACCTACATCCATGTGGATGTTGTCTCCTCCTCCCAGCAGACATTCCATCACAGACACTGCCCCTTCCAACATTTCATTCATCCAATCCATTGAATCGGCAATACAGTGAAGGCAGTCTCACATGTCAGCCTGGGCCACATCTACAACCCTAAGCATTTCCTCAGAAGCCCTATTAGAATATGCCTTTGCCTCCACAATGGCCCTAAACATATGTCAAGTGGCATGGAAAGACACATCAGAATCAGGTGGAAGATGGACAGCAGGTCTCCTCTGAGCACCCCTAACAACCCTCCAGTGTTGCTCCTCACTCACACTTTGGCTATGGCCAGAGTCAACAGGCAGTAAAGCTGCAGTAACTACACTACCTTGATAAAATGTCTCACCCTCCACCTGTCCAATATCTGAGGGCTCACTGGAATGGTTTTGCGTAGGCCTACTGGGTGTGTCCAATGGAATTACAGGATTATAGGGGATGGTTGAATGTCAGCCACAGTGTCAGATTCAACATCTGCACCCCCACATTGACTGTACCTGTGTTTGGCCACCATCATTGTCAGAGCCTGCTGATACTCTGACATCAGGTGGTAAAACTCCTACACTTCCACTGTTGGATCACCTATGATAATAAACAACAAACACAGGAAAGAAATTTATAGCTACACTACTACAATTTAACAAACTAACACTGGTGTCACTATCACATAAGGTACAGCAATACCCACACAGCCCTGACACCCACCTCTCACATACAGATAAATGCATACAGTAAATATTAATATTTTTAAACTACCCACATACACTATTGTTCTCAAATCATACAATGTTTACAGTCTTCTTGTAATCTGATATATTCTTCTAATGTAAATCCTATATTTGTACCTTTCAGCCAACATGATTCTGAACTAGTATCTTGTATTCATAACTTTTCTTTCCAGCAATAGTTTTTTTATTCAAATGTATGTTTATGGAGCACTCAGATGTTTAAAGGTCATGCTATTACTGTAATTTGTGCTGTTTGTCTATGGAGATTTTCTCCCTGGTTTATTCAAATATATACTTATAGCTCATATAAATGTCTGAAGGTTTTATTATTATTGTAAATGTTGCTGTTTGCATCTGGAACTTTTCTCCCTGGGCCTCCACTGAAAATGGACTCTTGCCAAGATGGACTTACCTAGTAAACAAATGTAAAACAATAACAAATAATAATAAATATTTATGTCAAGTGCTCATCAGTACTGAAATAAAAATGTCTGGCTTACCATGTGCAGACAACTCCACACTTGCAAGGAAGAAATTAAGCAAAATGTAAGGAAACCATCATCACAATAACAATAATATGGGGAAATGTTTTGACTTTATATGTCCATTAACAATACATTTAACTGACTTGGATGATATGTTCACCCCAAGCCAAAGGGTAATGAACCAGTATGTGTTGCTAACTGTATCAATATATAAATAGATCCCCCACAAAAAATGTTAAACCAACTTAACTATTGCTTTCAATATTTTACTTTACAAGACATCTTTAAAAATTGGTAATGTAAGCCTACCTGGAAGTTCCTCCTGGGACATATTTGACCTCCCTGAAACAGCAGCACCAACATCAATCACATCTTACTTTAGACATTCCACTAAGCTCTCTGGATCCCTGACAGTGAACTTTTCATTTGATTTAGTGGTATATCTATAGCAGGCCCCCCCTCCAGTAGCCAGCTGTCCATGGGCCACTGCAGCTGCTCTACTCCAGGCCAGAGAAATCATATCAGTGGCCCTATGATGTACCTGATCATATGTCCTTCTGTGCCCCCACCCAACAACGCTGACATTGTTTGCTATCTTGTTCCAAATTTGCATTCTTCCAGACATATCCTCACACCCTCTCTTAAGCAGAAAGGTACCATGTTGCCAAAAGTGTTGGTTAATCACATCATTTTCAGAGTCACTGAAGAGGGGTTTGCAGGAATTGGAATGCTTGGGTGCCAAATTCCTAGGTGACATAAAACACAAAGGAAGGATACTACACATAAATATCACATAAATAAAGGTCCTGCTTATATGTAACACATATTATTAGATTTTTCAATATTACACACTGGAGAAACAAAAAAACTTAAGTTATTCAAATATAAAAAGGGTTACATGGTTGTAACATATCATATTCACACACAAATCAAGGTTTGATCCAAAACAAGGACTAACAATAGCAAAGAAAAACCTCTTGTAAAAACATTTTTGATTGTGGCAATACAGAAATGGAACTTGGCTGACCCACCTCCAAAACAACAGGCAAATGAAATTTTGTACCAAATAAGGAATAGCACATCAGTCAAATGTTATATGTGCTTTCAAACTGTCGCAAAACATGTGTACACATTTGCCACAGAATAGTAATTTTTATGCAATTGCCATTAACCTCTACCTGTGGCCTGCACTCCCCTAGAGGTGTCTATGGGCCATTCCAGAAGGCTAATACCCCCTGTGTCATTGACAATATAGGACATTTATATTTCACTAAAATAACATAGAAGAGTATAAAGTGAAACAGTTGTAATAGTAACACTTGTGATAAAAGTTAACAAGGCTGTGTATTTGAGAAAGTAAAATGCTCTGACAAAAATGCCTGTGCCATCTGTAAACTTCCAAGAAGTCCATACAGATAAAAGTTGCATTTCCTAATGTATATATATATATATATATATATATATATATATATATATATATATATATATATATATATGTAGACACCCACACACACACACATTCATATACATATATAAATATTTTTCCAAGTTACGTGTGAGCAAATCCAGAATATAACTGAAAAATTCAATCATACCTTATCAAGATCGGTAGTCCTCTGTGCAGATAAATCCAAAGTAATAGCAATCTTCTTCTGTGTTATCCACATGCAGGACTCTTCTCACCTTCAGGTTCCCTAGCTATATGTTTCCATTTTTATAATGTAGATTCATGCCTGTGAGCACAGTGAAGATGCTAATGAGGTATGAACTCATTAATATTGTTGAATCCCAAATTCTTGTTTCTGTGTAGCAGATGTAAATATACTGCAGGCACTCCCTCAATGTTTATTGCTAAGGTTGCAACTGTGAATGATTACTGGAGGAGAGAAGGAAAATACAACAGCAGTTCAGATTCTCTTAACTCCAGTGAGTAAGTCTGCCAAGTTACACTTACAAAGTGTAGAAGTAATTGTACCATGGTTTTAAATGTAAGTAAGCAGCACACATTTTTATGTTTCTTTTCAGTAATATCCAAACTCGCCTGCCTTTGTTGAAAACTGCATATTATTGCCATTTAATATGATCATACATATTAAGCACAATGATACAAATTGCCTTACAGACTGCATGTCACAGATTACTGCTCAGATAAGAGAAGTATGAGCACCATACACAGATAAGACAGAACTACATTGCTGCAAACAATAGTCATAAATGGGTGTGTGACCATTCATTCCACTTCATCTGAAATTAACATGTACAAACAACTACGAAGTGTACAAGTGCTGTATCTCTTGTTAATACTATGGATGATTTGGGACTTGCTTGTATGCACAATGCTTTTCATTTCTGCTGCAAAGCTGTTTCTGTGGCAAAGAGGGATAAAACACACTTACTGTGTTTTGTAGGTTCATTGGCATGACAGTACAAATCCAAAATCTTTCATGTGTACTAACATTTATTTTGTAATGTTTTATATATATATATATATATATATATATATATATATATATATATATATATATATATATACACATATATATAGATAGATAGATAGTTTAATACCACTATTTATGAGGCACTTAGCTTAGCACAAACATGGGAAACAGATAAATACAATAAATGTCATGTAATATACTTCTGTGATAAACATTACATAAACTTCATCTGTGAATAGTGTGTGTGTATCATATCTGCTAAACACAGTGATCCACACAGTATATACTATCTATAGATCATGGTTCAAGTCCCACATCTGTCTTTCAAGGATGAAACCTATTAAACACTGCCCACAAAGATAAAACAAGGTGAGCTTTGCTTGTCACATTTGTGCAGCACTTACCTTCGTACAAGCCTGGAATAATAGCCCACACATGAAGCAGAACAAACACCTGCAGACAGGATGCAGACATTATCAATTTTAAAAAGGTACATTGTTGCATCTTTTGCTTTCCAGCATAAAACCCTCTAAGTGGCATTGTGTGGTGGTTAGCAGCCTTCCCCAACACCTGCAGTTCTAGGAGAACTGCAGACAGGAAGCAGGCAGTAGATAATTTCAAAATGTATACATTATATCATCTATGGTTTGCTGACTCACAAACATGAAAAGTGGCATTGTGCAGCGGTTAACACACATACTTAATAATGAATATGAAAATATACAGTTGTTTCTTAACTGTTCCTGTGGCAGCAGGTGTAAGTGTAGGACTGCAATATAGGTGAGCCTAGGCTCTAATCTAGCACACTCACAATTTTATTAATGCTTGTCCATTCAGTTTTAAAAAAGAAATACAAAAAAACAAACATAATTAGAAATAACAATAAGTATGTATAGCAGTGGAGATCACATGAATTATATGTGTGACAGAGTTATACTGAATATTATGTTTCTGTAATTATAATTGTCTTCTCTAGCCTTGGATGGCCTTCAGACCTCAGTGATACACATGCACACATGACTGTATAAACCAGGACCTTGTCAGGTTACACACATACCTGCTTAACCCCTCAGTCTGTCATGTATGACTGTGTGTGTGTGTGTGTGTGTGTGTGTGTGTGTGTGTGTGTGTGTGTGTGTGTGTGTGTGTGTGTGATTAATGAGCATGTTTAACAAACTCTTCTTCTGTGGCAAGAATGAGAAATCATCTACTTGGAGGAATATGTTTGTTTCTGATGTATAGCTTTGGATCTCACATTGTACAAATTAAATTTATCATTGTGTAAAGCCACACCAAAAATGTCTCATGTCAAGTCATATAATTGACACCCACAATACATGTCTGCAAAGATAAATCAAGTAACAGGTACAGCAGCATCCAAACCAAAAACTAATGCCAATTGTCACATTACCATTCTTAGTTCATAAACTGCTTTCCTCTCTGTTTGACACTGTTGCTCTTCATTTAACATTGCACAAACTAGGTTAGCATGTTTGTTCGGGTTTGCACACTAGTATAAATGTGATAAAAGGTGGGAAATCACTCTCAACTATTGCTGTTTTCCCTGGTTGGACATGGCTGGAGATAGAAGGGAAGGTGCCCAATTTAGACTGCAGAAGTGGGGCATTGAGGAGTCCAGAATCTTCACCAAACTCTTTGTAAAGCACCAGAGCTGAAGGCTCTTGCAGGGGGACTATACCAGCTCCTAGTACAAGTCTGAAGCATGGAATAGTCTGGCCAATGCTGTCTCCAGTGTGGCTGGCATTCTAAGCACTGGAGAACAGTGTAGGTATCACTATAATGAGCTCAAAAGGCACAAGCAGGATATGCTCAACCAGTGGCTAGATGAGTTTAGAACTGCTGACATCTCACAGTTGTGTAAGTATACAGATACAGATAATTAAAACTAGATATCTGCATATATGCAAGACTGGTATGCTTAATGCTCTTCTCTTGTTCTCTTCTTTGTATTCCATAGCCGACAATGAGATGGTGAATAGGGATACCTATGCTGAGCATCTAGTGAGACTGAGGGAAGCAAGGGGTATATATATATATATATATATGCAGCATAACATTACTATTATTTTAGTAAAGTATTGCTGTTCTATACATTAGTAATAGAAAATTATGCATGCATATCCTAACTGTAAAAGCAAACATGCATGCTTCCGTGTGTAGCACAAGCCAACTGTAGGTGTCAAGTCTAATATTGTACTCAGATATTCTGAGTTCAAATACCACAAGTAACAAATATATATAGTAAAATCCTTTAAAAATATTGCATGATTTAATTTCAACAGAAGTGGCATAAATGTCTGACAAATCACAAAATGCTTTACAACACAGGGAGGTAGGCCAGCCCCTGTGGCTCAGTCTGTCCCCACTCCACCGGCTCCTGCACCGATGCCCAGCACATCTGGGACCCAGCGTAGCAGTACTACCTCCACTGACCCTGTACTACCTGGGTCCTCCACATCAGGCAGCACTACCCCAGCAGCTGGTGCTGAGGTATCACCTGCCAGGAGTTGCCAGGCTTGGTGGGTAGGGTCATGCACAGCACCACTGATGCATGCCTATGCTGGATGGAGAGGATGCTCTCTTTTATGGTCTGGAGGAAAAGATGTCAAGCACTGCAACAGCCAGAGAAGTAAGGGGACAGTGATGACGGTCCTGTGGGTAAGGACTAGATTCTCACTGCCCTCATGTTTGAATGGCATACATTGCCCCCTCCCTAACTTCAATCATGGTGTCCCCCAACCTGTCATATCCCTCACCATCCATGTGTTTTGTCTTGTTTGTCCTGTTTGTTTGCATCTGCTTCCTCACCTACCCTACTTACCTGACCCAGAAATACCTACATCCCTTACTCAACATTCTTCTCTTACTGAAGTGAAATGGGCACCTGTCTCACAAAACAAATACTGTCCCATATATACCTCTCCACTTTGCACGTTTCTTGTCGGTACACTTGATTCAGTCCAGTTGGTTACACAATATGTTTGCATTGTTGTCACCCCTCTTTGTTGAGGTGATAGTCCAAATTCAGCTAATATTCTGTACATATTTTGATTTTACAGTGTTGAAGATGTGGATAGCTATGGTTCTTCTTATTTCCCTCCTGCATATTCCTATATTGTTTTCCCTTTGTTCTTTCCCTGCTTACCCACCATGTTTCGCCACTTTCCTATCTACCCCATTTTAACACCTTTAATCTGGTCAAAAATAGAATCATACACCACACACATAAGTGGAAAAACTCAATGAAGCCCTTCACTTTTTGTACTCTGTGTTTGTCCGAAGTTTGGCATTATGAATCAATGTCAAGCAATTGTGAATGGGTCTTCAATGGTGAACTTACCTCTGCGCAGTGCTGCTTAAATGGGTTACCTTCTATATCCCAAAATCCCAGAAGCACAAAGATAAACATCCTAAGACAACAATCGTGAAACAGGAAACTCTGAGCCATGTAAGTTTAACCAGGTCAAGTAAACACTTGCCTAACACAAGCACTCACCACACCATCTGAAAACCACCTAGATGGGGGATATGTCCCCCACATACCCCTATGTTGCCCCTGCACTGACCCAGTAATCAAGGAGCTTCAATCTTCACTACTGGCAACAGTGAGGGATGTACACAATGGGAGGATGTCAAGTACACACACAGTAAAGTGCAATTTCCCTTAAGAGCACAGAGAGATCACAGTCAGTATAGAGCTGGTTTCTCCTGCTTTCTTCAGATCCCCAATAAGACTCCCCACTGGCACAGCTGTAGGGTTATGATCTCAGCTGAGGGGTCAAACTAAGATCTCCAGCACCCAAGTAGCTGACACACACACACACACACACACACACACACACACACACACACACACACACACACACACACACACACACACACGCTTTGAGATTTGATTTACTGTATATACAAACACACACACACCTGGGGAAGGCTGGCACAGGTTTACTAGCTATGCTCCCTTCTGCCCAGGCTATAAGGTAGTTATCGCTGCCACCAACCCTTACTTATCATCTACTATAAGGCCCTTACAAAGGGTGTCCAATCATGCTGTATAATGTTACTATTCTCCAAATGGTAGTTTTGACCAAGCAAGGCAATTGGAGTGGCCTGTACAGTGTCACTAAATACATATGCAAGTACTCTAAGAGCTTAAATATGACTCACAAATATCAGCCACAAAGATATGTTTAAATATATTTAATAATAAATAATAAAAGAACAAGACAATACTCAGTACACAGACATGATTACTTCAGAGTTCAAATTCACAGGAAATATTTTAAAACAACATTGTAGGACAGTCTCAAATAAATACAGAAAACATCTAAACTAATCTTTATTATGTTCCTATGTATATCTAAAATAAATTACTGTACTCTGGTTACTTACTATTAGCAAGGCAAGTGCAGATGATGGCGATGATGGATGTTTCCAGGTCAAAGACAAAATACAAAATGCACAGTCTCTCTGCGAGTTCCTAAATTAATATCAAACATTACTGCAGGGCCAGCTTGGATGACATCACCTTTTGTCACCTGACTTTAGTTCCCAGACTAAAACAGGAACTAATAGAATTTTAACATATCTGTGTGAGAAGTACATATCTCTCAGAAGTTTGCAGAACTCGGAAGTCATAAAGCAATAAATTGCTTTTACGTTTGAAACTAGTTATTATTTCTGTTTCAAGACAATACAAAAACTTCTAGCTCTAGACATTGTGTCTGCTGCTGAATTGAAACTGAGAGATAATCATAAAACACTTTAATTTCAACTTATTTTCTTGAAGTTTTGCAAGTTAACTCTGTATGTTCCAGTTTCTAATATTAAAACATACATTTGCACAGGTATTTAATTTATATGCATTTCTGTTCTTTTCTAGTAGGGTACAATGTGGACACATCCTTGAAGCTCAGTAATGTACAAACCCTGTTCAACACACACTTCTGCATCAGATGTTTAATATACACATAACATATAGTTCGCTTACATTTCTAAGACAAGTACAGAAATCATGTTGATATTCACAAATGACACAAAATTATTTACAAAATTCCAGACAGCTGGGCTGGCAGTTTCACATTTCTTCCCCCCAAAAACTCAAGCCAGTTTTTCAAGTGCCCCTTGAGAAATGTTGCTTGAGAGGGTTGTGCCTATATAGGAATACCTTGCCCCTTTCCCTGTCTTGAGAGCCCATCTGAGTTGGCATAGCTAACCCCACTGCGGTGCTGCACTATCATATCATATGCTTGCAAACCCAGGCTCCACCTTAGTAACTTGCCATTTTGCTGGCTGGCTCAATGTAGCCATGTTAAGGGATAGTGGTCTGTAACTACAGTGAATTTCCTTCCATACAGATAAGGCTGATGTTTCTACAGTGCCCACACTATGGCTAGGCATTCCTTTTCTAAAGATGCATAGCATTCCTCCCTGGGTTGGAGCCTATGACTGAGATATACCACTGGGTACTCTTCTCCCTCTTAGGAAACCTAAGTACAGCCCCCACCCATGGTTTGAAACATCCACCTGTACAACAAATTCTTTGCTGTAATCTGGACTGGCTAACACAGGGGGTCCTCCAAAAGCTCCTTTAAGCTTCTGGAATGCCTGCTCACATGCTGGGGTCCACACTACCTTATCTGGCCTGTTTTTCCTTGTCAGGTCTGTGACAGGAGCAGCTACGATACTATAATTGGAGACAAACTTTCTGTAGTACCTCACTGTCCCTAAGAATGCCCTCACCTGCTTTTTGGTAACAGGGTGCAGGCCATTTGTCTGGTTCTGGCCTGAACTTACCACTCCCCACTCTATGTCCCAGGTTGCCAGGAATGGCTATAGATGGCAATATCAGCTAGGTAAGCAAGGGCAAAATATCTTGCTCCTGCTAGGATATGATCTACCAGCCTCTGGAAAGTCACTGGGGCATTTTTCATCCTAAAGGGTATCTTCATGAATTCATACAAGCCAAAAGGAGTCACAAAGTCTGACCTCTCTCTAGCACTGGGAGTCAATGGCACCTGCCAGTATCTCTTGGTAAGATCAATAGTGGTAAGATATTTAGCCCCACCCAGTAGCTCAAGGGCTTCATTTGTCCTAGGCATGGGGTAAGCTTTTGAGCCTGTGTGACTATTTAACTTCCTGTAGTCCACAAAGAACTTGGTGCTACCATCCTTCTTTGGTACCAGCAGCCCTGGGGAGGCCCAGGGACTGCTGGACTCCTGAATTACCCCTAGTTCCAACATTTCCTGTATTTCCTCCCTCAGAGTCTATTTGTCTCTCTCAAGCACCCTATAAGGGTCCTGTTTAATAGACCTTTGGAGTCCTGTATCCACCTGGTGCTGCACCAGGTGGGTCACCCTCGTTTCCCAGTGAACATGCTCCCAAACTCCTGTAACCCTGCTCGGATTTCTCGAACCTGGGTAGGGATAGCTGCTGGGGCATTGCTACCCCTTCCACTGAGGTGTCAATCCGAGTCTCACTGAGGAGATCAGTCACCAGATCCTCCTCAGACTCTTCCTGCAATCCACTGCAAATACTCAGCACAATGGCCTCCCTATCATGGTTTCATCATGTTAACATGGTACAATTTGTGCCCCTGCCTCCTGCCTAGCAGTTTCACCACGTAGTCAACATCACTGACCTTCTTTACCACTTTTAGGGTCCCTCTCAAGCTGCCTACAGCTTGTTGTGTTTGACAGGAATGAGAACCATTAACTGCTGCCCTACAGCATACTCTCTAGCTCAAGCATTCCTGTCATACCAGACCTTCTTCTACTTTTGGGCTTCTGACAGGTTCTCCTGGGCCAATTCCATGAGTTCCCTGAGCTTTGTCCTAAAGTTTAGGACATTTGCTCTGTAAATATTGTAAATAGCTTTTCAGTTTTAACTTTAACCATGTGAATTTGTTAAAATGTATCTGCACAATATTTTTCCACTATGGGCAATATTGCTCACACTTTGTACCATTTGATATGTATTTGTAGTTGTACTTATATTTTTATTGGACTGCTATCTTTACTGTAATCTGTTTCATGGAGCTTTTCTCCCCGGGCTTCCACTGAAAACAGACTCTCTGGGCCCAGTGGACTCCCCCTGTAATCAAACTGGAAATAAATAAATAAATATATATGCCACAACAAACTCCTTGTGGGATTCACACTCACCCTCCCACTTATCTTGAAACAAATCTAGAGGTCCCCTCACCCTATGGCCATACAGCAACTTAAAGGGTGAGAAACCTGTGAATTCCTGGGGAACCTCTCTGTAAGCAAACACCAGATGGGGCAAATATTTGTCCCACTCCCTCCTAAACTGGTCTGCAAATGCCTGTAGCATCATCTTGAGTGTAGAGTTTAACCTCTCAACAAGACCATTAGTCTGGGAATGGTAGTGGGTGGTCTTTAGGTGTTTCACCCACTTTGCTTCCAGAGACAAGCCAGCAGGTCTAACATGAAATTGGCACCTCTGTCCGTCAGTATTTCTTTTGGGAAACCTACCCTGCTGAAAATCTCTAACAAAGCATTTGCTACCTTTTCTGCCTCAATTGATGACAGAGCCACCGCTTCAGGGTATCTGGTAGTATAATCTACTACCACTAGGATATACTTTCCCCTGTGGAAGTTGGGGTACTCTGAGGCCCCACAATATCCATAGCTACCCTCTGAAATGGCTCCTCAATCACAGGCAAAGGCATCAAAGGAGCTTTCACCTTGTCTTCTGCCTTGCCTTCCTTTTGGCACTGCTCACAGGTCCTGCAGTACCCTATTACATCTCTGGAAATCCCAGGCCAATAACAGTTCTGCATAATATGTCTCTTTGTATGTTTTATGCCCATATGACCTGCAAAGGTAATATCATGGGCTATGGATAGAAGTGTCAGATGGTACGCTCTGGGCATAACCAACTGCTATACTCTTTCACACTATAACCCTCCCTCAGGGGTCCAGTCTCTATACAGTAACCCTTTGTCCCAGTATACAGATTCCCCTTTCCCTTGAGAATCAGGTGCCTCACTAGCTACTTCCTTCAGGCCTTGTAATACAGGATCAGAGAGATGAGCTTGTCTCATCTCTCTCTCTCTTTGTAACCCCTCCCAGCTCCCCTTCCACAGGAAGTCTGGTATTCTTTGATAGCAGTGCCTCACTGTCAGCCTGTGTACTACTACTCACCTCTGCCTTTGCAGTCACTCTGTCCAAGGGAGCATCAGTACCCACAAGCAGCTGTGGCTCACCTTCAGTCTCACTGCTACAGGTTAGCTCCCTCCCTGAAGTAACCACCTCACCAGTCCTGGCTGCAAGTATGCGGTCTGACTGGGTCCCCCCAAGGCTACCAGACCCACATGCTTGTCTCCAAGCCTGAATTCGTGTAACTGCATGCACACATGGTACTGTATTATCAAAATCATTCCCTATCAGGACATCTACAGGGTTTCCTCAAACACACCTACTTGCTGGTTGCCTTTTTCACCCTACAAGTCAAGGTGAACTCTAGACAATGGTATTTAGAATGGGGTCCCTCCTAAAGCTCTGATTGGAGTAGACTGGCCAAGCAAGTAGTACTCCTCTGTAAGCATTGTAGGCCTCACAATGGTTAGGTCAGAGGCTGTGTCTCCCTTAGCAGTGGCCTCTTTCCTATCCACTAAGATGAGATATAACCTCTTGTGGTAGTTTGGTATCCTTTTTGTCTCGAGACAACCTACTGTTGGCATTTTGTCACTCCGACTTACTGTGTCAATCACCTTTTGTTCCCCACCTTGCCTTTGTGGATATCTATATGCTACATGGCCCCACTGGCTGCATTTAAAACATTTAACCCTTGGTCCTGGATGTGTACCTGGAGTAGTGGCTTCCCCTGCTACTGGCAAACTCTGTTGGGGCACTCTGGGCTGCCCACCATGGGTTCCCTTAGACCCATGAGCAGCACTGGGTGTCTCTTTCTTGTGCAGTGATGCCCTGTTTGCTAGGTATAGGTCTCCCTTCTTCCCCAACTCATCTGCAGTAGTGCATTGTCTATCAGCTAACCAGATTGTCATGTTCTCATGCAAAGTAGTAAGGGCTTGTTGCCTCACCAAAAGGTCTGACACCCCTTCAAAAGTAATAACATGACATCCACTCACTCACCTATGAAAATAAGTGCTTAGTTCAGCAATATATTTACACAAACTTTCATCTACCTTGCATTTGTACTCACAAAACTTTTTTCTATACGCTTCAGGTGTTAACTTAAAGCTTTCCAAAAGACAGTTCTTTACAACATTATAATGTAAACAATCGATATCAGTCAGTTTAGAAATAAGAGTTACAGCTTTACCATGGAGTAAGGGGGTCAGGAACCATACCTAGAGCTCTTGGTCAACATTATACTGTTTGCATACCCTCTCAAACATATGACTGAAATCAAAATTATCCCACTCTGTAAATTGTGGAAGAAATTTACTGACCTTTTTGCTTCTGGGGTTCAGTTACTCCCTTCCCCATTACTTCCATGACTCTTGCGAAGAGTCAGCATCTCTTTTTCATGTTGTCTCTGCCTCTCATTCTCCTCAGCTTCCAGGTGTTGCAGTTTCTCATTTTCCTCAGCCTCCAGACATTGCAGTTTCTCATTTTCTTTAGTATCTATATGTCTCAGTCTCTCTGCTGCTTCTATTTCCAAACGCTTGGCCTCCAGCTCAAGTCTCTTTAACTCCAGATGGATTTTTAAGTCCTCTGTGGGAAGGTTGAACTGTCCATTTTCTGAGAGTTGTAGATCTACAACGCCAGTCTGATTGTCCTCCTAGTTGCTATTCTGCAATGCAGCTGTGACTAAAGCTGCAATCGTGTGCTTTAGTCAGGTTGGCATGCACCAATCCTTTAGTCTGGCACATCTCAGCCAACTGGCTCTTTGTCAGCTTGCTATAACCCTCTGCTGACATGCTTGCCTGCTCTCCCTGACTAACTAAGCTAACAAAACAATAAAACAATTGTGATATGAACTCTGATGTTCACTGTGTGGCTGATTGAGAGTACAAACACCTTCATTGACCACTGTACACAGGCTACAGGAATTCAATATCCACACCACTACAAGACAACTAATATGTGATGTGGCTATCTCACCACTGTCAAACAGTTATGTGATGTGGATATACCACCACTGTCCACCAATTAATATGTGACACTGCTGCACTGGACCAGTAATCAAGAAGCCTCAATCCTCACCACTGGCAACAGTGAGTTATGTGCACATTGGGAGGATGATAAGTACACACACAGTAAAGTGCAATTTCCCTTAAGAGTACACAGAGATCACAGTCAGTCTAGAACTGGTTTCTCCAGATCCCTAATAAGATTCACCTCTACCACAGCTTTAGGGTTAATATCTCAGCTGAGGGGTCAAGCCAAGACCTCCATCACCCTCTCTGTCCAACCAGTGCTTTGTGTCCCTGCCCAAGTAGCTGACACATACACACTTTGAGATTTTAATTACTGTATATACAAACACACACACCTGGGGAAGGCTGGCACAGGTTTACTAGCTATGCCCCCTTCTGCCCAGACTACAAGGTAGTTATCACTGCCACCAACTCCTACTTATCAGCTACTATAAGGCCCTTACAAAGGGTGTCCAATCCTACTGTGTAATGTTACTATTATCCAAATGGTAGTTTTGACCAAGCAAGGCTATTGGAGTGGCCTGTACAGTGTCACTAAATACATATGAAAGTACTCTAACAGCTTAAATATGTCTCACAAATATCAGACACAAAGATAGGCTTAAATATATTTAATAAATAACAAAAGAACAAGACAATACTCAGTACACAGACACTGTTACTTCAGAGTTCAAAATCACAGGAAATATTTTAAAACAACATTGCAGGACAGTTTCAAATAAATCCAGGAAACATCTGAAGTAATCCTTACTATATTCTTATCTATAGCTAAAAGAAATTACTTTACTCTGGCTACTTACTATTAGCAAGGGAAGTGCAGATGATGGTGATGATGGATCTTTCCAGGTCAAAGACAAAATAGAAAATGCACAATCTCTCTGAGAGAGTTCCTAAATTAATATCAAACATTACTGCTGGGCCAGCTTGGATGTCACCACTTTTTGTCACCTGACTTCAGTTCTCAGGCTAAAACAGAAACTAATAGAATGTTAACATCTGTGTGTGAGAAGTACATATCTCTCAGAAGTTTGCCGAACTTGGAAGTCATGAAACAATAAAACGCTTTTACATTTGAAACCTAGTAATTATTTCTGTTTCAAGACAATACAAAGACTTCTAGCTCTAGACATTGTGTCTGCTGCTGAACTGAAACGGAGAAATACAATTGCAGAACACTTTAATTTCAACTTATTTTCTTGAAGTTTTGCAAGTTAACTCTGTATACTATAAAACATACATTTGCACAAGTATTTAGTTTATATACATTTCTGTTCTTTTCCAGTAGGGTACAATGTGGACACATCTTTGAAGCTCAGTACTGTACAAATCCTGCTCAACACACACTTCTGCATCAGTAGTTTAATATACACACAACATATAGTTCTCTTACATTTATTTGTAAGACAACCATATGAATCATGTTGATATTCACAAATGACATAGAATTATTTACAAAATTCCAGATAGCTGGGCTGACAGTATCACCCCCCCATGTGGGGTGCTTCACCCCCACCCCCTAACTGTATATACCAACTCTGGGATCGCACTACAGTGGAGAAAGGGCATAATTCCCCATGTTGGGCAAGTGTTTACTTGCCCTGGTTAAACTTACATGTTTACTGTTTCCTATTTCATGATTGTCATCTCAGGAGTTTTGTCTTTGTGCTGCTGGGATTTCAGGATATAGAAGGAAACCCGCTTAAACACAATGCACTAAAGTAACGCAGAGTGAATGTAGAATAAAGATTTATTTCATTGCATTATAAATACATATTTAAACCTATTAGATACCCCTGGATTCAAACCCTGTATCATCTAGGCTCAAAAAGAAGTCTGGCAATGCATTTACACCTGCTGCCATGGAGTCATCTAGGTAGCAGCTGTGCTTCTTACACTCATTACTATCCACAATGCTTACTGCCATTCCTATCAGGCTAAAATGCTTATGTGGAGGTAAGCAAACCAATAGAGCTCTTATAATTTTAGCAATGAACCAGAGGTTCATGTTTGCTCATTGCTTGACTATGTGCAAATGGGGAAAGCAGTATAAATGTGTATCTTGGATGTGCAAACACTGTGCCATCAATTGTGCAAACTAGCTGCTTGGCTGTGTGCTATGGAAAGTGCTCATTAGCATGTATTACTTATGTTTACTGTCCATTTAGTCTTCATCACATGAAAGTACATGTAAAAACATAAAGGGAATGCAATTCTTAAGGAAAGAACACATATTTACACTGTAGCCATGTAACATCTGCACCCATGCATGTGAAACTTGGTCTCTCAGTACTTGTTCCTAATTATATCAATTACACTACAGAAATAAATAAAAATAATAAATAAAAATGCTTTCTTAAATGCCATGTACATCTTTATACTGACAATACACATTCAGATTTTCCAATACATGCAGTAATGTAGATAGCTATTTACATATAGTCCACAAAGCTGTCTTTTTAATGTACACCTGCACATTGGAAACACAACAGCAAATGCTACACTTTGCACACTCATCAATTTGGTAGCATGCAGGTATTTAATATCTTGGCAGTTGTACATGGATAGCCATCCATTTCAGACAGGCTTCCCAACATCTTCTCTCAAACATCCTTTGCTGATGTCATCCAATATACATTGTCCTGCAGCACTGTACTTCATTAGGTAGGGGTTCTAATTTCACAGCAGTTAAGTGGTATATGTGTGTTTGTGTATGTCTGTCTAGTCAAAAGAGCATAACTACGTATCCTGCAGTCATTAGTACAATCCCATGGAGATACCAATATTTTGACAGTTGTACATGCCTACACATCCATTTCATTCAGGCCTCCCAACATCTTATCACAAATATCCATTGCAGATGTCATCTACTATACATTGTCCTGCAGCACTGTAAAAGTTAGACTTGTGCTGTGGAACTTGCATTAAGTACTCAGTTCTGTAGTCAGTGTACTTAGTGAGGTAGGGGTTATAGTCTCACTGCAATCAACTGGTGTGTGTGTGTGTGTGTGTGTGTGTGTGTGTGTGTGTGTGTGTGTGTGTGTGTGTGTGTGTGTGTGTCACAGTCATCAGTACAATCTGATGATGTACAAATACTTTGACAGTTGTACATGCCTACACATACATTTCATTCAGGCCTCCCAGCATCTTCTCTCAAACATCCAGTGCTGATGTCATCCACTATAAATTGTCCTGCAGCATTGTAAAAGTCAGACTAGTGCCATGGTGCTTGCATTAAGTACTGAGTTTTTTAGTCAGTGTACTTAGGTAGGGGTTCTAATATTGCTACAGTCAACTTATGTGCATATCTGTATTATCAGAAGAGCATAACTGTGTATCCTTTGGTCATAAGTACAATCCCATGGAGTACTGATATTTTGAAAGTTGTACATGCCTACATATCCATTTAATGTAGGCCTCACATCATCTACACTCAAACATCCAATAGTGATGTCACCCACTATGAATTGTCCTGCAGCATTGTACAAGTTGGACTTGTTCTGTGGCACTTGTGTTAAGTACTGTGCTTTGTAAATAGGTAGGTAGGGGTTCTCTTCTCACTGTGGTTAATTGCTATATCTGTGTGTGTTCACTTGGTTGACATTTGAGAGAACATTTTACCCCAGCATCTTAGACATTGCTATTGCCATCTTCTTCTCACCAGACACTCCTAATGTCATCAGCTATAAAGTGTTGTCAGACACCGCAAAAGCCAAACTTGTGCTGTGGTGCTTGTGTTAAATGCTGAGTTCTCTAGTTGGTGTACTTAGTTAGGAATGGGATCTGTCTTTACAGTGGTCAACTTTTGTGTGTGTTTGTTCAGTTGATGGACATTTAAGAGACCATGTTACACCAGCATGTGGGACTCTGCTGTTACCATCTTCTTCTCACCAGACACTGCTAGTGTCATCATCTATAAAATGTTGTTGGACACTATAAAAGCCAGACTTCTGCCATGGCACTTGCTTTAAGTATTGTGTTGTGTAAATATGTAGGTATGGGTTCTCCTCTCAGTGTGTTCAATTGGTGTGTGTGTGTGTGTGTGTGTGTGTGTGTGTGTGTGTGTGTGTGTGTGTGTGTGTGTGTGTGTGTGTGTGTTCACTTGGTTGACATTCGATAGAGCATTTTACACCAGCATGTGGGACACTGCTATTACCATCTTCTTCTTATCAGACACTGCTTATGCCATTAGGTATAAAGTGTTGTCAGACACTACAAAAGCCAGACTTATGCTGTGGTGCTAGTGTTAAATACTGAGTTCTCTAGTTGGTCTACTTAGGCAGGGGTTCTGTTCTCACTGTACTCACTGTGTGTGTGTGTGTGTGTGTGTGTGTGTGTGTGTGTGTGTCTTTGTCCAGATGGTTGACATTCAAGAGACCATTTTACACCAGCATGTCAGACATTGCTATTATCTTCTCACCAGACACTGCTGATGACTGGTGTTGTGACACTCGCATTAAGTACTGTGCTTTGTAAATAGGTAAGGGTTCTATTCGCACTACAGTTAATTGTATGTGCAGTCAACACTCACTATGGTGACAGCTTTAGAACAATATGTGAATCCACAGCATTGTCAAGACTACTCCTACTATTGAAGTTTGTCATCTTGAGCTTATCACAAGACAAGAACATCTAGAAACACTACTTCAAATAATACATATTTGAAATTCAAAGAACTGATGTGTAAACAGACTTTAATAATTAACTAACAACTATTCTTATCACATTTTGTTTTCTCTTTAAAAAGTTTTGTTTTATAGTAGACACCATTGTAAATAGTTATTTTAGCTGTTTTTATTATTTTTCTTTTAGATATGTATACTTGTTTTATAATATTTCTATTATCATATATTAATGTTTTGTTGTTAAAATTTTCAATAAAAACAATTGAGAAAGAAAAACACTCCGGATATGTCATTGAAGCATACACTGATAATGTCACCCTGTATGAAATGCACTCTGACAGTATTCAAGACAAACCTGTGCTGTGTGAGTTTGCAAACACTTTACCTACACATACAGGGGTTCTAATGTGACAGCAGGTGACTGTGTGTCTGTACATACACATATCACTTTTGAGAAAATTTTACACAGGGATGTGACTCCACAGTCATGTCCTACACTCCTCGCAACATGTCGTCCTCAGCCATCATACTCCATAAAGTGCAAGATGACAGAGTTACTGTCAGACATATGTGATGTTGCTATTGTGACATTGCATAGCATTTATATTCTATACCTACGCAGGTGTGATGTTCAAATCAGGCCAAGTCTACTGATGTGTGTGTGTGTGTGTGTGTGTGTGTGTGTGTGTGTGTGTGTGTGTGTGATTGCTGGTACGTTATGGCCATTATATGACCTTTGGAATAATTCTTCATTGCACTGCCACTTAAAAAACCTTTCATGTAGCCCATGCATCCACCAGCCTCCTTTCCCCACTGGCCACATGATATCCTTCCTGCAGAGGAGTGGACGTTGTCCTCATGTCAAATATGCATACACACATCATGAATTAGAGCCCTTCCATGAACCTCTGCAAGCCATCTCAAGACCACTGCATGTGTGATTGCTAATTATGTCATGGTGTGGTACACATGTCTCATGTCGACAGTGGCAGGATGTAATGCAAACAAATATACACATATGCACAATAGGGTTACTATCTTCCATAATATAGATATAGGAATTTTTTTACAAGGTATAATAATGGCTAGGATTTCAAGTGATGTTGGCCATAATTAGCCTAATAATGTCCTATGACCAGTTGACATATCAGTGTTGCTGTCATTGACATGTGCTATACTGAGGTGTGGATGTACAGTATGGCTACAAAGGGTCTTGCAATCAATGATGTGAGCTAATGTATTTATGGCCATTGATGCCATTGCAGTACATGCTCCTTCTATAACAGCTGTAGTAATATGCCTCCTTAGAACTGTTGACATTGTATGATACACTGTTATGTACATTGGTGGCATATCAGAACATGTGCTTTTGTAGTGGAGCAGATCAATCTTCTACACAGTTCACAATCTGCTATCACAGTGACACTTGCAGTATGGCACAGGGGTGCATGTGTTTACATATCATCATTAAATATTCTGTGACTGACATCAATATACATTCATACTGATTACATGGCTGCATAAGTCTTGTCTCATACACATGTTGTTATGTTGTGATATATACAACCAATGTATCATGTTTTGATGCAATTGCAACCTTGTGTAATTCATTGTATGTGGAGTTGTGTTGCTACACCCAAGCATTATGGGGGTGGTCAGCAGCAGCACTGTGCAACTATTAGTATTTGTGTCAGGAAATGTTATGCATGAGCCACAAACAACTGATCTCTAATGTGCCCTGATATGACACCAGGCTGCTCAAACACAGCTTGCCCATGAAACACATATAGGGATATGTTGTACAAGTGATACAAGTACATGACATTGGTACAGTTGTACAACTGTCTGCATAGCAACAGTATGTGGAATGTGATGAATGACCAAGGCTGTATGGAGGTCTTGTGACAAATCATTTATTCCAATCCATATGAAATGTTAAATGGAATACACAACTAAGCACAGATCTGTGTGTGGATGTCAGCAGACATACCCACCCAGAGGACATAGACAATCTGCTGACTGTTTGTCTCACATGTTACCACCCTGTTGCCACTAGTCATCAGCCAAAGTATACATGAAAACATTATTCAGTTTTTTATTCTCAGCAGGACAGCACATCCGTGTACTCTCTATGTCTAATAACACAGAAGCAATGGACCCTGACAACATCAACGGTTGCCTGTAGAGTGACTTAAAACCTGACCTACCAGACACAGTTGGATCCATATGTCAACACAACCTCCAGACAGCCCATGTTCCCATAGAAGGGTGTACAGCAACATGCATCTTTTTGAACTGGGGGACCACCACCTGATGTATGGAGTTATAGACCCAAACTGACTCTCCTCATCTGTGAGGCAGGTCAATGAGTCATCATGGACCTTTTCTAAAAGGACACAGGTAATATCCTGACTGTGTACTAAACTTACATTTGATTTGTTCAAGCTATGTCATGTCTGTTACATCTGTTCACTGTCTTCAAGAAGGTTACCAAGGGCATGCATGATAACAACACTATCATACTGTGTAACATGATCTGGCTAGGGCATTTGACACAAGTCAGTAGTCAGGTATTACAGAGAAACTGTCACAAGTGTCCATAAACACCTACATCACCAAGTGGGTAGAGGACTGAAACATATACATGACAAATATGCTGCAGTGTGTGAAGTCATCTCTGTCTAGAGTCCTGTGACTAGGTCCGTACTACAGGGCCCTGTGGTAGGCCCTTTCCAGTCCATTATTTAAGTGTCAGACATCAAAACTGACTTACACATCCTTTCGCCAACCAGCTTTGTGGTGGAATGCAAATTGTGGACAATCATTGAATCCAAGCGTGGTATTGGTATAATGCATACAATATCAACACTCATAAAGGATTAATGCCACAGCATGGGGACACAGTAGATGAAGGAAAATCATGGGGGTATTATTTCCATTATGACTGCAAATACACAAGATAAGAACAATATGGACAACACACCATTATGAGTAGACCACCTGTCAACTAGCCAAGATTGCTCGTTATTTCAAATACAGGTGCAAGAGTGCCCCTCCGAACACCTCCAGCAGATGTTACATTTTGAGGAAGGTGTTCTTGATTCCCCTCAGAGATTGCTGATGGATCATAATGGTTGCACAAGTGTGTTTTTGCAGAACCATCTATGATCATTCACAAAAACATATGTTATATCAAAGACATGGGATTACTGGTGGTATTATTCTGATATTGTCACTGATTGTGCTTGCTTCAGTCTACCGTTCTCCATGGGCCTGTTACTGTGTGTTCCACTTGGTTGAGACCTCTGCTGACATTACATTCATATTCAGGCAACTCATTTTTCACAGCTTCACAATATGCACATAATCCCTATTTTATATAACATCCCTGATATTTGTCCTGTCATTGTTCATGTCAGGATGCTTATATCACAAAGTATCCACTCCACTGATATGTCACCTTGTGTGACAGTCACGTAATATACAATAACTGTGCAGTCCGTACTGCATGTCAATATGCGATTACTGTTCATGCTACAACTGTCTTTGATTACATGTCCTCGTCTGTTGTACATTACCATGTTTTCACCTGTACAATTAAGGAAGTGGAAGCAAGTGTTACTTTTCTAGACAGCACCATTACCAGAGGTTGTTTTTCCATATTTTCATGTTAGAATAATGCTATGACTATTTTTTTTTTATTTTTGCTTTAAGTATTGTTTTGACTGTCTTCTCTTCTTCTTCTTTTGCCAGATGTCTCAGCCAATAGCACCTAAATGCTGGCAAATGCATTCTACAGTTTTTAAGGTGGCTGAAAATCACCCCCGGTGTAGGTACATGTTTTTAAATTATATAATGTAAACATTGTATAAAATCCTATATGCATTTGTAATAATTACATTATCACCTGTGCTATACTAGCATATGATATTAGCAAGCCTGGTCTTTATAGGTTCATAGGTGTTTACTAGGCTAACGACCACAAGGGCCTTTTTAAGCCTAGCCATGCATCCCAAATCTCTCACAAGTTCTGATACCCTTGATAAGTGTAAGCATGGTCCTGAGAGATGAACCATTTACAGGTCACCTGTGTCCATTAGAGACATAGGTGCCAAACCATGGATGAATTTCCAGTTTCCCATCCAATTGTCCAAGTTGCACTTGAATCGGGTTAGGGAGGAACTGTGCTTCACATGGATGAGGAGCCTGTTCCATAGACAGGGTAGTCTCCTGGATACATACCTATCTCTCCATCAGGTTCTATTTATATCACAGGCAGGGTTTAACTCTTTAGAATGGATAATTCTGGTGCTGTTTGTTTTGTGGATATGCAGGAGGTCCATCAGAGTGAGGTCTGACAATGCCCTGTATGCCAGACATAGATCTCTCCTCAAACGCCTGTAGGAGACAGAATACAGGGATAGGGCCTTGAGGCGGTCTGCATAGGACATGTTACTTATGCCCTGTATTCTGTTAGTGAGGAACCTCTGTGGACATTCCAGTTGTTAGATATGTCTTTTTAGGTACATACCAATGGGGGCATTGTGCTCAATGATAGGTCTGATGAATGCTGAATACAGTGGAACAATGATGTCCTTGGACTTAGATGCCATACCTTTGTTTATAAGTTACACAGAATAGAATGATTTCCTCACCATTGTAGATACATGATGATCAAAGGCTAGATTACTATCTATATGTGTCCCTAAGTTGCTGACTACTGGGTCAGCTCTAAGGGGTGTGTTGTCAATATGATAGTTACCATGGATGGATGACTTCCTAATGGATACTGTTATGTATTTTGTGGCATTTAGTTTTAGTCTATGATTCTGACACCAGTTGTTTGCCTGTGTCAGCCCCTCCTGGAGAACATTTGTGTCAGTGTGAGATTCAGTGACAGCTCCAAATTTGCAATCATCTGCAAATTTAGTCAGCCAGAGACCACTGATACTGGCCTTGACTTCTGAGAAGTAAATGTGAAAATGGAGCGGTCCAAGGACTGATCCCTGAGAGACTCCACTTGTGACTGGCTTCTTTGTAGAGGTGGACTCCCCAATTCTAACTTCCTGGGTCTTGTCTGTGAGCCAGTTGGCCATCCACCGGGTGACATATGGATTTATACCTAATCTGTTGAGTTTGTCAATAATGCCCGAGTGAGGTATTGTGTCAAATGCCTTGGCCAGGTCAAGGTAGACAGTGTGAACGATTTTGCCCTCATCCAATGCTTTGGTAACCTCAAAGAAGTTCACCAGGTTGAGTAGGCATGATCTGCCCTTGACAAAACCAAACTGGGTTGGGTCCAGTTTCTGGAGGTTTACTATATCTCTATCATCTCCATAATAATTCTTTCCATAGCTTTACATATAAGACTAGTGAGACTTATAAGTTTGTAGCTTCCAGGGTCTGTAGATGGCCCACCTTTGTGCAGAGGGATGACTGTTGCCTTTCTCCATTCATGAGCCACGAAGCCTGTTTGGAGGCTACAATTAAATAGTAATTCCAGAGGCCCCGATACGTCATATTTCATGCTATTTAGAAGGCATCCTAGGATATTGTCTGGGGCCATTGATGCAGTGTTCTTGGTCTTAGAGAGAGCATTAAGGACCTGTTCCCTAGTCATAGTAGGGGGAGTTATATTTGTTGATATTTCCTGAGGAAAGGTTGAGGGGGAGAGAGGAGTAAAGTTGGAGCTGAATTTATCAGCCAGGATGGCTCAGTATAGGTGGTTTCATTTACAATGAGCTCTGCACACAATTGTGTATTGCCTTTGAGGTTGTGGACATAGCTAAAGAATGCTTTGTGATTGTCCTTGGCCTGGGAGGCCAAACCTACCTCAAATTTGGCTTTGGTAGACTTTATTTGTCCTCTGAGTTGTTTCTTTAGTTTGATGAGAGTGCTGTTATCCTGCTGGGTACTGCACCTCCTAATGGCTTGCCATGAATTTCTTCCTCCTGTTATACAGCCAATTGATTTTGTGATTTCACCAGGGAGGCTTGTTTTTGACTTAGTTCTGTACTTCTTGGTGGGTACAACTGCCTCTATGCAGCTATTTACATGCTTGCACAGGATTTCTGTGAGCAGTTCTGCATAGGCAGAAGTGTTTTCAGGGTTTATGGGGGCTTGAAACTTTGCCAGGTTCTCACTTAATAGGAAGAAGTTAGCCTTAGAATAGTTTCTGACTATTCCAGGTTTTATTTTTACTTCAAATGAGACCATTTTGTGGTCTGACCTTACCAGGTAAGGCATTACAGTAGGGGATATGCAGCAGTCTCCCATATTAGTGAGGACAAGATCCAGTATGGTTGCACCCCTGGTTAGTGTATTGACTATCTGGTCTAGGGAGTTTGTGTTTACAAAATCCAGGAATCTCTGTGCATGTACTTTTGGTGTCGTATAGGATTCCCAGTTAACAGTGGGGTAATTACAGTCACCCATGAATATGGTATTGGGTTGGATGGGATGGATGCTCCATTTTGGTATTTACTTCTCTGAAGTCAAGGCCAATGTCAATGGCCTCTGGTTGACTAAATTTGTGGATGATTGCAAATTAGGAGCTGTCATTGAATACCACACTGACACAAATGTTCTCCAGGAAGGGCTGACATAAACAAACAACTGGTGCCAGAGCCATGAACTAAAAATAAATGCCAAGAAATGCATAATAGTATCCTTTGCAAAGTCATCCACCCCTGGTAGCTATCATATTGACAACACACTCCTAAGGGTTGACCCAGTAGTCAGGGACTCGGGGGGACACATAGACAGTAATGTAGCCTTTGACCATCACATGTCTACACTAGTAGTTCAGAAATTGTTCTATGTTGTGCAACTGATAAACAAAGATATGCCATCTAGCTCCAAGGAAGTCATTGTTCCATTGTATTTGGCATTCATCAGACCTATCATTGAGTACAATGCCCCCTTTGATATGTACCTAGCCAGGCATATTCAACAACTGGGATGTCCATAGAGGTTCCTTACTAAAAGAATACAGGACGTAAGTAACATGTCCTATGCAGACCGCCTCAGGGCTCTATCCCTATATTCTGTCTCCTACATGCTGTTGACGGGAGCTCTATGCCTAGTATGCAAAGCATTAGGCATTGTCAGACCCCCCCCCCTCTGATGGAGTTCCTGAATATCTGCAAAACAAACAGCATCAGAATTACCCATTTTAAAGACTTAAACCTTGCCTGTGATATAAATAGGACCTGCTGGAGAGACAGGTATGTATCCCAGGGACTACTCCCTTGTCTGGAACAGGATCCCCATACATGTGAAGCAGAGCTCTTCCTTAACCCAATTCAAATATAATCCAGATATTTGGATGGGGAACAGGAAATTCATCCCTGGTTTGGCACCTATGTCTCTAATGAACACAGATAGACTGTCAATGGTTCATCTCCCAGTCCCCTTCTTGTAAATGTTTCACTACCCAAGCCCCTGCTTGTACTTATCAAGGGTACCAGAGCTTGTCAGAGATTTGGGATACATGGCTAGGCTTAAAAAGACCCTTTTAGTCATTAGCCTAGTAAACACCTATGAACCTATGTGCAACAATGTTAAATACAGTCTCAGTGTGGTGTCATCTAAACACAAGCCTTGACATTTTTCCCTGTTTGGGCTTTTCCATCCTGAATTCAGTGCAGAGTGATGCCTGATATCTGACACATATTCATGCTTCTTCATGCTTCTAAACATTATCTATCCCAGTGGAAGTCCTCGAATATAGTCTTGGAGACTGTCAAATAGTCAAAACTTTACTGTCCTTCCATGGAAATTATAACTCTTCCTGAGGAACACAACTCTTACTTCATATCTGGACCTCTGGATTCTGGGTTCTTCCTAAGACTTGTTTACCATCCCTACAGATAGAAAATCTTCTCCTTTACTTAGGTCAGAATGAGGGATAAATTCTTCCCCATATCTTTTTAAATGTATAAATGTTCACAATACCTACATTTATTCCCTTTTTATCTTTGCCTGCTTATTGCAGTTTTTAAGAATGTACACACATGCGGCAAATATTATCACATCAGTATTAATTCTAGATACATTTTGTTTATCTATGTATTTATATCTTGGGCTATGCATTTATCTGTTTCATTCTATCTGTATCTCTACATACCACAGGGATAAAGTTGTAAAATAATTTACCTCCGTAAATGTGCATTATCCTTCCAGAAAATTTGTACTGTCAAAATTAAAAAGATGACTATATTCACAACAAGAATGATCCCAACTGGCAATAGGAAAGCTGCAAACAATGGCTTTGAAAACTGAAACTTTCCTTGAACTCCTAAAGCAGCAAGCCAGCAACTGCAAAGGGAAAAGAACAGAAGACATAATAAAATTATTTAACAAACCAGAATTAGCACTGTTAGTTAAGGTAAACTAAATTGTATAGCCTTATACAAGTTATAATGATATGTTCCATCTGTATATAATGTATACTATAGACATTCTAGAGAAATGTGTTAAACTCATTTGTGCCCTTAAATTGAAGTACCAGTGCTTTTAGCATTTAGGTTTGCATGCCACATCATACTCATCTTTAGTGCTTAATAATTTCAATGAGAAAGGCTCAATAAATCTTCATTAAATGCCTAATTGAAATGGATTATGTGTTTAGTTGTCTTAATTGTGATACAGCCCTGGGATGTAGCTAAGACACTGTATTTTGGAACACTAGTCAGTATCCAGTAATGTATGCTGCACTAAAAATGTAAGAACTTTTGCATGGTAATTTTAATAGCATTGTCCACATAGGTGTTAAATACGATATTTAATCATGTAGTTCCTTCCACATTTACTCTGTGTTTTTATAATTCATCTGATACTTCCATATTGAAACAGTCAGCCTTGCTACTAAAGTGTGGCAGCCTGTAGGGCTTAGGAAACCGGAGCAAAGGTACCATTCTTCTGAGAAAACTGATTTAAAATATTCACATCTCTCTCATAGCACACTTGTTACAGGTGTCACTTTCATTACAATTTAAACTACATATCAAAAACAAGAACAATTACAGACAATGGCAAAACAAGCAAAGCTCCTTGTCAGACAGGTAATTGCAGCCCTAGGTAAATATCAGGCGAGTCTTTTGTAGTTAAAATATCAACCAACAGACTATAAGTTCAAAATATGTTTAACAATAGTTCAATGAACATCAAGAAACTGCAATCAGAAAATCTTGAAATTTATAAAAAATGACAATTGCAAAATGAAAATGGGGTGCTGTCAATGCTCATTGTTAGGGACACTCAGAAACTAAATGCAACATGTGTTATAATAAGATTGTTAAAAAGTAGTACTAGGATGATCAAAGTTGTGGTGTGTAAGATTTTCAAAACTTGTTAAAATGTAAACTGTCTTGGTGTAAAAGAAACAGGGAAAAAATCAAATATCAGAGCTGTGGTTTATCTGAAAAATGTACCAGCCACACAGTCAATGAACTGGATCTTTGACAGCATTACTAAGGTGGAATCAGAGGTTCTAGAAACTTTGAAGAGAGCTACCATCTACATGTAGCAATCCATGGCCAAGAAGTTGACAGTGTGACACTGTATCTTTGAGATAACCACAAAAAGGTTGAGCCCAAAGTTCCAGTGTGCTCAGCAGACTACGCTCAGCCATAACTTCAAGAAGGATGCAGCTCTGAGACAATGTAAAATCAGTATTGTGTGCTGAAAAATGAATATAAACATACAAGTTCCACTGACAAAATATAACCTTGAAAAGCTGTAGCAGCATACTCAGACACTGAGCAAGAAAGTGGATAGGTAGTCAACAGAAATTAAATGTAAAAACAGAAAAAAGGGCAGGAAAGTGTGCTCCATTTACAGGGAGTCCATGCTCCCCTGCCTCCCTAGGAAAAGCTGTGCCAAAATGCTGGGAAGGAAACTTCTGGTCATAGAAAAATTAGTCAGGTATTTGCCCTTGTATAGATACTCCACTGATTTTTTGGAGATCCCAGTACTGTCTGCATATGTTTGTGACCCTGGAGAAAATAGATAACTATGCAACCCTGATTGTTTTGCAGGGCCTTCTGGTATGGGGCCCCAGGGTTGCTTCTAAATTTCATTCTGTCCTGGTATTTGTAGAGTGGGAGGTCTGTCCTCATTATTGGCATTAAGTCAGATTCATTAAGGGTAGGCACAGAGTACCAAAAAGGATATGTCTTGGCTCCTGTCGTGTTCATGCTCATGAATTTTCATAAAGAGTATTTCATGATGCAATCCAGATTTGGAAAGTATCCGGCTTGTAAATGGAGGAATTACATCTGTGTTATTCGCACACAGTGTTGTCCTCTTGGCCTGAAGTGACTGTAATTTCTGACATGCAATGCAGCAGCGATATACTCAACATAAAGCAGCATCAATGAAATCACTGTCTTCATATCAAAGATTATGCTTCTTTCTCACAAAGAAAGGATTGCTTTCTGCAGGTTGAGGGGAACTGCTGCACCTAGTGCAGGAGTTTAAGTATCTTCCACCTTGGGTTTTTGTTTACAGAAATGAGGGTAGAATGGATTTCAGTACAGAGCAGCAAATGGGTTCAGATGCAGGAGTAATGCAGGTATATTACTGGACTGAGGTGGCGAAGTGTAAATAATATTATAGGATGAAAGTGCCAGTTTATTGGTGAAGATATGCCTCTACCTTCACCTAAGGCCACAACTTTCAGGTAGTGAGTGAATTGTTGAGATGATGGATACATGTAATGGAAATCAGTCTTGATGACTGAGTAAGAAGCTCAGCAATGCATGAGGTTTCACATTGCTGTAACCCTGGGCTGAGAATGGTCTGTTGTGATTTGAGCACCAAGTGAGGATGCCTTCTGGGCATCTACCATAGGAGCTCTCTTAGGCTTGGCCCAGTAAGGATGCAAATAATTTGTCTTTGAAAAGTCTACCCGATGACATATTCTCTGGGATTCAATAAACTCCGTGCAGGAATACTGCTACTCCTGCATGGAGTGGTTCATGTCCGTGTAGCCACAGCAGTGCACTTTGCATATTCATGAAGGCATGCTGCTGTTTAAGCTACATGGACATGAACCATGAATGAGTGCAGTGGGCATGTTCAAGTAGTGCACGGACATTGAACATGCCCCCTGTACTCAGAAAGTGCCGTACGGCACTTTCTAATCATGATCCAACATAATAGTAAAGAATTTCTCAAATATTATGCCAGTATTTCTGTGTCCGAGGACTCTGAAGTGAAATAAATGATCATTTCAGTGTCCATGGACACTGAAATACATACAGTAGCAGGAAAGCAATGCAGGGTGTGTGATACAGGTTCTGTGACACACCCTCTGCATTATAAAAGTGTTGTATGACACCTCTGCAACCTGATAAAGCAGGAAATGTGTAAAAAGGCACAAATAATGGGGATAAAGCCTTGAAAAGGACATGTCTTACATATTGCCCTCACAAACTTAGAAAGTTGATAGAAAACTCACTATAACAATCCTCAAAAATTCTGGTCAGGGATTAATACACTCATTCACCCTGGCCACTCTAGCACACCAACTCCACAAGGAGTTTTTAATTCCTTCTAAATTTCATTCTGTCCTGGTATTTGCATTATTGGCATTAAGTCAGATTCATTAAGGGTAGGCACAGAGTGCCAAAAAGGATATGTCTTGGCTCCTGTCATGTTCATGCTCATGAATTTTCATAAAGAGTATTTCATGATGCAATCCAGATTTGGAAAGTATCCAGCTTGTATATGGAGGAATTACATCTGTGTTATTCGCACACAGTGTTGTCCTCTTGGCCTGAAGTGAACTGTATTTCTTCTGACATGCAATGCAGCAGCGATATACTCAACATAAAGCAGCATCAATGAAATCACTGTCTTCATATCAAAGATTATGCTTCTTTCTCACAAAGAAAGGATTGCTTTCTGCAGGTTGAGGGGAACTGCTGCACCTAGTGCAGGAGTTTAAGTATCTTCCACCTTGGGTTTTTGTTTACAGAAATGAGGGTAGAATGGATTTCAGTACAGAGCAGCAAATGGGTTCAGATGCAGGAGTAATGCAGGTATATTACTGGACTGAGGTGGCGAAGTGTAAATAATATTATAGGATGAAAGTGCCAGTTTATTGGTGAAGATATGCCCCTACCTTCACCTAAGGCCACAACTTTCAGGTAGTGAGTGAATTGTTGAGATGATGGATACATGTAATGGAAATCAGTCTCAATGACTGAGTAAGAAGCTCAGCAATGCATGAGGTTTCACATTGCTGTAACCCTGGGCTGAGAATGGTCTGTTGTGATTTGAGCACCAAGTGAGGATGCCTTCTGGGCATCTACCATAGGAGCTCTCTTAGGCTTGGCCCAGTAAGGATGCAAATAATTTGTCTTTGAAAAGTCTACCCGATGACATATTCTATGGGATTCAATAAACTCCGTGCAGGAATACTGCTATTCTTGCATGGAGTGGTTCATGTCCGTGTAGCCACAGCAGTGCACTTTGCATATTCATGAAGGCATGCTGCTGTTTAAGCTACATGGACATGAACCACGAATGAGTGCAGGGGGCATGTTCAAGTAGTGCATGGACATTGAACATGCCCCCTGTACTCAGAAAGTGCTGTACGGCACTTTCTAATCATGATCCAACATAATTGTAGAGAATTTCTCAAATATTATGCCAGTATTTCAGTGTCCGAGGACTCTGAAGTGAAATAAATGATCATTTCAGTGTCCATGGACACTGAAATACATACAGTAGCAGGAAAGCAATGCAGGGTGTGTGATACAGGTTCTGTGACACACCCCCTGCATCGTAAAAGTGTTGTACGACACCTCTGCAACCTGATAAAGCAGGAAATGTGTAAAAAGGCACAAATAATGGGGATAAAGCCTTGAAAAGGGACATGTCTTACATATTGCCCTCACAAACTCAGAAAGTTGATAGAAAACTCACTATAACAATCCTCAAAAATTCTGGTCAGGGATTAATACACTCATTCACCCTGGCCACTCTAGCACACCAACTCCACAAGGAGCTGATAATAATACTCCACAGGAAACTGCCAATGCCTTTAATTCCTTCTTTACTAGCACCATACAAGCCCTAGCCCATCAACTTTCCCCAGACAATTCTAGTCTCCCTTTCTCTTTACCTGGTACTCTTCCATCCTTCCAACTACAACCCATCTCTACTTCTTACATACAGAAAATCATCCAAAAGCTTAAGCCATGTACTCCCTCTGCAGACCAATTACCCCCTGAATATCTGAAAAAAGCAGCTAAATATGTTGCCTACCCTATTTCCATCCTTATCAGTAGAACTCTAACTGAGGGAATCATCCCAGACATCTGGAAAATTTCCCACATAATCCCCTTACATAAAGGTGGTAACTCTAATGATTTTTCCAATTACAGGCCCATAGCTCTCTTATCTCCTTTAGCAAAGGTTATGGAAAAATGTATTCACCATCAGCTAATGAACCACTTAACCAAACACAACATTTTAGCTAACTGCCAACATGGTTTTAGACCAATTCATAGTACCACTACAGCTCTCCTTTCTTTCACAAACTTTATCAACCGCAACCGTAATAACAATTGCTTCTCTTCAGCACTCTTTATTGACCTATCTAAGGCTTTTGACATGATAAACCACCCCTTACTCATAAATACCCTTGAATCCCTCTCTCTAGACACCAAGGCTATCTGCTGGTTCAAATCCTACCTTAACAATAGGCAACAAGCAGTTCTCTGGGAAAACAAGCTATCTTCTTGCCTGTCTCCCTTGGGGTCCCTCAGGGCTCTATTCTAGGACCTCTTCTCTTCTCTCTGTTCATCAATGACCTCCACTCAGTAATCCCTCAAGCTACATGCATACAATATGCAGATGATTCTACACTCATCTACTCTGCCAACTCCACATATGAACTACACTCCCAAACCCAAACAGTATTCAGCACTGTAGAGACTTGGTTCTTAAAACGTTGTCTCATTTTGAATGCCAAAAAAAACAAACTCTTAATCTTTACACCTTCCGCTAAGTCCTCCCCCATACACTTTACAATTAAATCCAACAATGATACTATTATAGCCCCAGACTCTACCACCAAACTGCTAGGTATCACAATTGATAACAACCTCACCTTTGATAACCATATTAATAACACTGTTAAAACAGTTACTAGAAAGATGTGCTCCTTATACAGAATAAAAACCTTCTTAACCCCAGCATCCCGTACTACAATTGGGGCTCACCAGAGGATTAATGGTATTTTCTCTGCACCAGAATATTTTATTATATTTTTCAGCATTAGTGGTTGGGACAATTGTGGTTATTTTTCACCTCCACGATTGAGTGGGAACAGCTCCTTCCACATTTGTTTTTTTGGTTTATCTTCATATATATATATATATATATATATATATATATATATATATATATATATATATATGCTCAGAACATGTAGTGGAGTCATACCTCAGAACCATACCTCTCAACCTCTTAGTGCAAGAAGTCTGGCCAAAGGCTGTCAAATGGGGGTCAATGGGCCAAAACTAGGGACATATTTTAAATATTGCTCTTATAAATGTAAAATGTTGCTAGAGTAACAGGGTTTGTTTCACCATACATGTTCTGAAGGATGTGAGTTCTTAAACGGAAACATATGTCATCATTTACTGACAGAAATCCTTCCATCATCACAGTTGTTTACCAGAGAAATAAAAATAATGATTCTGTGGAACGGACCAGAAATATGAGCAATAAACCTGGACATTCTGAAACAATCCGGCCAGTTGAGAGGTATGCTCATAACTCCTTAGTGCAGCGAATCTGGACCAAGCCTGACAAAGTGTGGGGAGAAAGCCATGAAAATAGGGACATATCTGAAATACTGTAGTAGATAAGCTGACACAGTTGCTGCAGTGGCACTCTTCTGTCTGTCCTAACATATATTGACTGAAATAGCACAAGTCCAATACTCAGTTACTTCTCACTAGTTAATGACTTAAATCCTCACATCATCCCACTGATGTGTCAGAAATACACAACACTTATGGGGGCCAGGCAACAGTATATCCTACAAATATCTGGACATAACATCACATTAGGGAGACTACACTGAGCTGCTAAGCATATCACCAAGGACTGTTCAAACTACAGTCAGACTGACACAACATTAACCCAAATCCACTATGGGGAATTACACATGTATTTGCAAATATATCAGGCACTACAGGGATGTAATAGCACTGAAAAACAGACACCAGTGTGAAAGTGCATACCCACAAGCAATTAAGCAATTTCATCACAGTCACAGTGACATACCAGTAAGCCCGATGAACAGTAAAGTATAAGGACTGTATGAACAAAAACATCATCATGTTTGCCACTCACACACTACCCCTACATACACTGGCCCAGTTCACAGTGTAGTATGATGCCTGACCATTGTACGGGACATGTGTCAATCTGCCCCTACAAACATATGCAGCCGATAGACCACCAGAAACTGGAGCAGCATGCACAGTCAGATAGAAAAGGAGCCATAATCCTTATATCTGTCCCCCTCCCTACACAGGCCAAATAACGTTTACACACTACACTGCTACACAATCCTGACAGTCTGTCAACAATCACCAGAAATACACAGACCTCTCAACTGTACAGAGTCCCACAGAATGTCCAGGCTTTGTCCTCATATATAAGGCCTCTTCCACATAAGATGTGTGGCATTCTGATACATCACTGGGATGGAATCAGGAATGAAGGCATTAAATAATGATATACCATACATATCAGCCTCTTACTGCATGACATCTGGACAAAGCCTGACATACTTGGGAGACAGAGGCCAAAAACATGGCCGATCTTGTCTCCTGAACCTGACTGACTTCTTTGAATCAGTCTCCAGAGCCATGGATGAGGGTAAGACAGTCCACACAGAGCCAATATGGACCTCCCCAAGGCCTTTGACACCATCCAACACTCTGGAATCATAGATAAACTTACTAAGCTGGGCATTAATCCCTACATCACTCGATGGGTTGCCAACTGGCTTACTGACAGAACCCACACTGTAAAAGTAGGTGACTCTAAATCCAGCTCCAGACAAGTGACAAGTGGTGTACATCAGGGTTCAGTCCTGGGACCGCTCTTGTTTGGCATCTACTTCTCTGAAGTACAGGCCAACACTAAGGGACTCTGGCTAACAAAGTTCACAGATGACTGCAAACTGGGAGCCATTACTGAATCCCCAAATGATGTGGATATTCCAGAAAAGGGCCTTACAGAAACAGATGCTTGGTGCCAGAGCCATGGGCTCAAGCTCAATGCCAAGAAATGTATAGTTATCCCCTTTGGGAAAAAACATGTACCCTTGAATCACCACATAGGTGGCAGTACACTAAACACCGAAAGTGTGATAAGAGACTTAGGGACACAGGTGGACAGTGGTCTCACCTTCCATAAACTCATCGCCACAACAATCAGAAAATCCTTCTATATGGCACACCCCATCACTAAGGGATTTTCATCCAGGAAAAAGGAGGTCATTGTCCCACTGTACTCATCCCTCATTAGACCCATTATAGAATACAACGCCCCATTTGGTATGTACCTCTCAAGACATCTGCAACAACTGGAAAGGCCGCAGAAATACCTCACTAAAAGAATCACAGGCCTAAAGCAGGTGCCCTATGCTGACTGCCTTAAAAAACTCCAGCTATACTCTGTCACATATTGTCTACTCAGAGGCAATCTCTGCTTAACATACAAGGCCATGTCAAACCCAGAGCTGTTGGACATGCTACACTTAAAGAAATCCCAAGCCCTCAGAGCCACATGCTCCAGAGATCTAAACCTTGTCATCACAATAAACAAAACTTGCTGGAGGGATAGGTTCCTGACCCAGAGACTCCCCAGACTCTGGAATAGAATGCCTATACATGTCAAGCAGCGCGCCTCCTTGGCCCTCTTCAAAAGGAACCTTGAAGATTGGATGGGAGAAAGGAAATTCATCCTGGGGATCATGTCAGTCACCTTGCTAGACAGGGGTCAGGGAAGTAAATAGTGTGGGAAGAAATAGCCAGGGAATTGTTATGGCTAGGCTTGTATAGGCCGTATGGCCAATAGCCTAGTACCAACCTATGAACCTATGAACCTATATTTGAAATATTACTGTTATAAACTGAGACAGTTGCTGATGTAACATGGTTTGTTATAACATCTTTTCTGAGGGACATGAAGTCAGAAACACAAATGGATGATACCATTTACTGACTGCAATCCCCAAAGTATGCTACTGATTTTCCAAAGACAAAAACTGTCTGAGGAACACATCAAACATAAGAATCCAAACTCTGTTTGTTCCATGGATAGCCCTACAGTTGAGAGTTATGTCAACCACATAAAACTGTCAGACTTAAAATCATGCAAAAAAGCCATGTCCACACAAACCCTGTTAAACTAGCATTAATTCAATGGTATAACAGCAATACTTACATTCTGTCCCTATGTCTAGAACATTATCCCCCATTTTGCTGGGCTGTCTCCACAGTTTTCATTGTAAGAGGTATTTCCAACTACCCTCTGTGATGCTGTTGTTCACACACCGCCATGAAGTCCTCCTCACAGGCAAGGAAAAGGGGCAACACCCACATGAAGTACTTAATTATAGGAGTGTGTTGCTATGCCACTGACTATATGAATAACAACACAGCTGTTCTGCATGCAATTAACAAGTGGGGGACACCAATTGGTGCACAAGCCATCAGCTGCTCATGAGCATTACCTACAAAAGGCAAGCTGCTGCCTATGGAAAACAGATGTATACCCTACATCTTGGAAAGAGAGAGAGAGAGACAGACGGACAGACAAGCAAACAAAGAAATCAACACAAATCGGAATCAAACTAACTATACTTGGAAAAAAAGTATGTCAAACAAGTAAGCATGTAATGGAATCCAGCAGGGGGTACATAATAATGGGAAATAGGAAGTTCAACAAATTTGTCTTAACAAGACTTGCTGTACTGATATATTGCTGATCAGAACCTATGGCCATAGCATCTGGGTCTGTCTGCAGTGACATAGATTACAGCTCAGGCCCCTGAGTCACCCCAGGAAAGGATGGCTTACATATGACTACTAATGGAGTGTGTGTTGAGCAATACTGACTGTGACACTGCTAGGCCAGTGTCTGGGATGTCATAGATATCCATATGTTAATTGTGAATAAAACCATGATATACATGTTTGTCTCAGAAATGTGAGAGACCTATACAAGGTATTTGCATAGTAAACTACTGTTGCAGATGTGTGTGTTGAACTGCATGTGATATACTGAGCTTGTACCATTCAACTGCCCAGTGTTATGCACAATGACCATATGTGTGCCTCATATTTGTAGTCATTTACTCATAGAGTTGTGTTATGTCTGGCAAATCATTGGCAACCTGTGAAGACTGACATTACAACTGCTCCTTCTCTTTCAATTGGCTGTTCCCATTAGCGGTCACCACAGCGGATCATCTATCTCCATTTCTTCCTGTCCTCTGCATCTTGCTCTGTCACACCAACCACCTGCATGTCCTCTCTCACCAAATCCAGAAACATCATCTTAGGCCTTCCTTCTTTTCCTCTTACCTGGCAACTTCATCCTTACCATCCTTTTCCCAATATAGTCAGCAACCCTCCTCAGCACATGTCCAAACCAACATAATCTTGCCTCTCTGGCTTTGTCTCCAAGCCATCCAACCTGGGCTGACCCTCTAATATATATATTCCTAATCCTGTCCACCCTCATTAGACCCAGTACAAATCTTAACATATTTAACTCTGCCACATCCAGCTCCGACTCCTGCCTTTTTGTCAATGCCACTTTCTCCAACCCATATAGCTGGTCTCACTATCCTCTTGTAGACCTTCCATTTCACTCTTAATGGTACTTGTCTGTCTCAAATCACTCCTATCACTCTTCTACACCCTCTCCATCCTGCCTGTACTCACTTCTTCACCTCTCCCCCACATTCGCCATTACTCTGAACTGTTGATCCCAAGTATTTAAACTCATCCACCTTTGCGAACTCTACTCCCTGCATCCTCACCATTCCTCTATCCTCCTTCCCATTCACACACATATATTCTGTCTTAGTCCTGCTGACCTTCATTCCTCCCCTCTCTAGAGCATATCTCCACCTCTTCAGGGTCTCTTCAACCTGTTCCCTACTCTCACTGAAGATCAAAATGTCATCTGCAAACATCACAGTCAACGGGGACTCCTGTCTGATCTTGTCTGTAAACCTGTACATCACCACTACAAATAAGAAAGGGCTCAGAGCTGATCCCTGAAGTAATCCCACCCCCACCTCAAATGCATCTGTCACTCCTGCCACAGAACTCACCATTGTCACACTACCCTTGTATATATCCTGTAGCACTCTTACATATTTCTATGTCACTCCTGACTTCCTCATACAATACCACAACTCCTCTCTAGGCACCCTGTCATATGCTTTCTCTAAGTCCACAAAGACACAATGCAACTCCTTCTGACCTTCTCTGTACTTCTCCATCAACACTCTCAGAGCAAACATCGCATAGGATGTGCTCTTTCCTGACATGAAACCATACTGCTGATCACTAGTCATCACCTCCATTCTTAACCTAGCTTCCACTACTCTTTTCCATAACTTCATGCTGTGACTGATCAGTGTTATCCCTGTGTAGTTACTACATCTCTGCACATCACCCTTATTCTTATAATTGGTAAGCAAACATTTTTTTCCACTCCTCATGCATCCTCTCACTTTCCAAGATTTCATTAAACAATCTTGTTAAAAACTCCACTGCCATTTCTCCTAAACACCTCCATGCTTTCACAGGTTTGCATCTGGACTAACAGCCTTTCCATTCTTTATCCTCTTCATAGCTATCCTTACTTCCTCCTTGCTAATCTGTTGCACTTCCTGATTCACCATACCCACATCATCCAACATTCTCTCTCTCTTATTCTCTTCATTCATCAGCCCCTCAAAGTACTCTTTCCATCTGCTCAACACCCTCTCCTCGCTTGTGAGTACGTTTCTCTCATTATCTTTTATCACCCTTAACTGGTGCACATCTTTCCTAGCTCAATCCCTCTGTCTAGCCAATTGGTACAGGTCCTTTTCTCCTTCCCTAGTTTCCAACCTTTCATACAACTCTTCATACACCTCATCCTTAGCCTTCACCACCGCTCTCTTTCCCATGCACCCCATCTCCTTATACCCTTGTCTACTTTCTTCATTTCTCTGACAATCCCACTTCTTCTTCACCAACCTCTTTCTATGTATACTCTCCTGTACTTCCTCATTTCACCACCGGGTCTCCTTGTCCTCCTTCCTCTGTCCAGATGTCACACCAAGAACCTTTCTAGTCGTTTCCCTTACTAGCTCTGCTGTAGTTACCCAGATATTCGGTAACTCTTCACTGCCACCCATTGCCTGTCTTAACTCTTTCTTGAACTCAACCTCACAATCACCCTTTTTCAGTTTCCACCATTTGATCCTTGGTGCTGCCCTCACACTCCTCCTCCTCTTTTTGATCACCAGTGTCATCTCACAGACCAACATTCTATGCTGCCTAACTACACTTTCCCCTGTCACCACTTTACAGTCACCAATTCCCTTCAGACTGACCCTCCTGCATAGGATATAATCCACCTGTGTGCATCTTCCTCCTTTCTTGCATGTCACCCTATCCTTCTCCATCTTGTTAAAATATGTATTCACCACAGCCATGTCCATCCTTTTTGCAAAATCCACTACCATCTCACCTTCTGCATTTCTTTGCTTAACACTATACCTATCCATCACTTCTGCATCCCCTCTGTTCCCTTCACCAACATGCCCATTGAAATCTGCTCCAGTCACCACTCTCTCACCCTTAGGTACAGTCATCAACACTTCATGCAACTCACTCCAAACTTTTCTTGTCTCATCCATCGTACACCCAACTTGTGGAGCATATGCACTGACAACATTCATCATTACACCATCAATTTCCAGCTTCATAAACATCACTCTATCTGACACTCTTTTCACCTCCAAAAACACTCTTGGCATACTGTTCCTTCAGGATAACCCCTACACCATTTCTACTCCCATCCACACCATGATGGAACAATTTGGACCCACCTCCGATACACCTAGCCTTACCCCCCCCCTTCCATCTAGTCTTGCACACACAATATATCAACCTTCCTTCTGTCCATCATATCAGCTAGCTCTGTTCCCATACCAGTTGTACTGCCAACATTAAAAGTTCCTACCTTCACTACCACACTCCTAGCCTTTCTCCTCTCTTCCTGCCATATGAGTGTTGGACATCCTCCGGGGTATGTCTGTGAATGCAAAGACTTCTGTGCTATCAAATGACTTAAGTGTGTTACAGCAATGTTAAGAAAGAGTCACTAATTTTGGCCCATCACCCCCATGTATGTGTGGCATCCTACAGATGTCCTGCTCTAACAGGTTGAGAGGAATGACAGAGCAGCAAGAGTGTAAATACAGTGTGCCATACTGACATAGAACAGAAATGTATATTAGGTATTACCTATGCACATGTATGTATGAGTAGGTGTACCTGGCTGCCATGGGATGCAAAACATCAGGTAAATAAGCTGTACATGTTGTACACATGTGTAATCTTAGTTTCTGTGCATCCAACAGAGTTAGATTTCTACAGCTACTGGTTGCTGCATTGCCCTGACATAGACATGGGTACCAGAATAAGCATGATTATCAGGTTGAAAGTGGAGAGGTGTCCAACTGTGTTATGACCTCGTGTCCATGCCTACTACAAACAGCTATATGACCACCTACATAGCTGTATGGACTCAGCAATACCTTACTTGTAAAACCTGCCTCCACCAAGGTAGAGTAACCCCCTTTGCTGGATAACAGCAATACACAAACCACATAATTGCTTGCTATATTGGCTGTACTGGGCAAAGCAGGTGCAGGCACCAACTTGGCAGCAAGTCAACCTTTGTCTGAACGAGCATATAAGGTCACAGGTGGATTACTGTAAGGCTAACTATGAGTACAAATTGGACACATCCACCAAGGCAATCACAAGGCCATCTTCACATATGTCTGCAATCTCAGAGGCAGCAACCCAACCCACCCTGTAATGGTGGTCAATCACACCACATGCACACACACCATATCTATAGCCAATCTTCTGCAGACAGGTTTAGGGCAAACATCACCCCCTGACTCACCATCAGTATAGGTGGATATGCACAGCACCCATACCCCTCCCCTCATCATCAGGGAGCAGGTGCATACTGCCTAATCAAAGTCAACATGAACTCAGGCATATGCTTCCAGCTCCATTACACACTGTATGCAAGCAAAGCCTGAGCACCATTGACAGCCCATCTGCAAGGAAGATGGCCACTGTCATCCCTCTACACAAACGTGAATGATGAATGGTAGTTTATGCAATGCACTGGCCCTCATTGGGGGGAACATAACACATCAGGACCAGGAGTGCAATGCAGGTTCATACTGTGCTGATAGATGACAGGGGTATGATGTGGTTGTAAAGTGGTGGCTAATGATAGGCAATATTGATGTGCTGGCTCTGTAAATAACCCTGGGCAATGTCTGAGGTCCTGTGATGTGTTCTCCTGTTTATGTCTTCCAGGTGGCATGTAGTATCAGCCAGCATATACTGCAGATGAGAATGCAGCCATCACTGATGCCATAATCCAGCACCATGTGGTGCTGTTCGTCCATAGCCGACAAAATGTGTGGACTGCCCTGTGAGAATACCTTGTCCACAGAGTTAACACCTTGGGCCACCATGGACGTACATACGATCAGGTCAGGCATCAGACAACTGACCTGATATGTTGTGCCTGACAAAGGGCTGGTGCTGTGGCCAGGGACTGTACTGCTACAGATGGGGGTCCAGCTACACAGGCCCCACTTGCAGCAACAGAGGAGCTCCTTGCCAACCTTGGGGCAGCCCCTACACAACAGCCAACACAAGAAACACAAGTTGTGGAGGTTAGTGGCGGCAACAGGCGAGGAGCATCCAGGTAAGTCCACAGTGCACATCAGTTTAATCATGTAGCAGTCATACTGTCTTCTATAGAGTATCTAGATGCATATGTCAGTTCACACTGCATTTGTGGGTGGGGTTTAGTAATGCACACAAGTGGGCATCTGTGGTGAAGGACAGCAATTTGTGTACTATCAGAGCTTATACAGTACCTGTGCAGAAAAGTAGCATTCCTCTTGTACCAATGCCAGATGTGAGTCTGCTGACAATACCTCTCCCCCATAACTACATAGGTAACTCTGGTCTGGATGTGGGACATCAGCCGACAGTGAGTATGGGATTTTCTTGCTTTGCTTCAGCAGTACCCCGGGCATGTTAATGTCATGCATGTGGCCATGCACACAACTGTTACTCTCAGCCATTTTGCAATATCTGCATGTTCACTTGTGGTGGGGTGAACTGCACTGCATCACAGTGGTCATCACAGGGGGCTATTTGCAGGAGATGTCACATATCTGTAGCATACCTCACAACCTGTCATTGCAAGAAATCTGGACAAAGACTGACAAAATGGGGGGAAGGCTCAAAACTAGGGACATATTTTATAAATTAGTGTTATACAGTGCAAATAAATGGTGTACACACACCTGTTAGAATGCCAGGTATTTGTGATATACAAAAATGAGAGTACAATAAAACATTTCCGAACCCTTCAAACCTTTCATGTGACCTATAACTTGACAATTCAATTGTAAAACAAACAAATCTGTTAGGGGAACAATTACGACACATAAAAAATATACAAGACGCTAGATGCATACGTGTGCACAGGCTGAAGCTAATACTGTGTTGAAGCAGCTTTCGATATAATTACAGAATTACATGTTCTTGGGTACACACCTGGCATCAATTACAGAGACTCTTTGATTAACAGAAAATAATGGTCAGCTGTCCTACCAGGATTATCCTAACATTTACTTAGTTGCCTGCTACAGCAACTGCCATAGTTCACATACAACTTATGAAGCAGCAAGGAGATCTCATTTGTGAAAGGTATCAGCCCAGAAAAGGGTACACACACATTTCCACAGCATTGCATATACCATTGAACACAATGAAGACAGTCATGAAATGGTGGTGAAAATATGGGGCAACAGTGACATTACATAGAACTGGACATCCCCCCAAATGTGTGGACAAGTCAAGACCCAGACTGGTCAAGGAGGCTGCCAGGAGACCTACAGCAATGCTACAGGAGTTGCAGGAATCTCTGGCAAGTACTGCTTGTGTACTACATGTGACAACAATCTCCTGTATTCTCCACATGTCTGGCCTATGGGATAGGGCTGGAAGATGGAAGCCTTTTCTCACATAGAACAACATCCAGGTCTGGTGAATTTCACAAGAAAAATACATCAGGTCTCCCAAAAGCATGTGGGGAAATGTGTTATGGTATAATGAGACCAAGGCTGCACTTTTTGCTAAAATACCAAAAGGTTTGTTTGGCACAATAACAAGATTGTGCATCACCAAAAGAACACCATCCCCATGGTGAAGCATGGTGATGACAGTGTCCTGCTTTGGGGTTGCTGTTCATGAGCTGGAAGTGGGCCTTTAGCCAAAGTGGAGGGGATTAGGAACAGTTCCAAATACCAGTCTCTTTCGGCCCAAAATCTTCATTTGTCTGTTAGAAAGCTGTGGATGGAGAGGAATTATACCTTTCCACATGACAATAACCCAAACCATACATCAAAATCCAAAAAAGAATGTCTTCACCAGAAGACAATCAACATTTTGGAATGGCCCAGCCACAGGCCACACCTACATCCAATAGAATATCTGTGGGGTGCCCTGAAGAGGCCTGTGCAGAAGAGATGGACTCGCAGTCTGACAAAGTTGGAAGGCTTCTGCAAGGAGAAGTGTACATATATTGCTTAGTCGAGATGTGCCATGCTGATACACACCTTCCCAAGAGGACTGACTGCTGTTATGAAATCAAAAGGTGCTTTAACAAAGTATTAGTTTAAAGGTGTGCACAGTCATGCAACCAGTGTACTGTATGTACTTCAACTTCTACATGTTACCCCTAACCAATGTGTTTGTTCTTCAACTGGATTGCACAAGTTATAGGTCACATTAAAGGTGTGAAATGTTATCACATGATTTCTGTGGTCTCATGTTATATATCAGACAAACCTTGCATGTTAACAGGGGTGTCTACACTTAAACTATCCAATGTAAGATTAGAAGGTTGTTAGTTTAACCGGTTCTGTTGTAACATACATGTAGTGTAGGTTTTGAAGTGTGAAACTCAAAATATGTCATTAATTAGTGACACCAGTCCTCATATCATCACAGTAATGTGTTAGACAAACACAGGACGTATGACAAACAGACCAGAAATATGAGCCACACATGTAGACATTCAGCAACACAATGCACAGTTGAGAGGTACGTTCTGTAGGAGTTGCCACTGTGCTATACAGGTGAACAGCAGTTATGGGTACATGGGTGCAGTGTGTGCTACTTGAAGGCCCATCACCTACTAACACTGCTTATGTATCACAGAGGTGTATATAAGTAGTAACATTAAGTGTAAAGGGCTGTACTGCATGATGTTGAGGGCCTGCCCAGGGTGTGTATGTAGTGGTCTGACTGTGTTGTGAATGTCACCAGTTGGCTATTGTGAGGTCTGTATAATGCCTGTCTGCCACCTCACCTGTATGTATGTTCCTGTGTGTGCGTGTGTATGCATGTGTGTGTGTGTGTGTGTGTGTGTGTGTGTGTGTGTGTGTGTGTGTGTGTGTAGCATCAAACATTATAGTGCAGATATTAATTTACATATGTTGTCTTCCCCCCAGAGGTGGTCATGGGGGTCGTAGTCCCTCCCACTCAGAATTTGATGTCAGTGTCTCTGTAGACTCTGACAATGATGATGGTCACAGTCAGGCACAAGTAGGGTTGTCAGGGGCTGAATCTCTGCCATTGGTTGGCATCCCACAGTCATCCACAATGTCCCCACACACAGTCACAATGTTCACACATGCCCCATCACCAGCAGCCACAGATGATGGATATTTGGCATGTGGTGGCATGGAACAGGCTAGTGTGGTGACTATGGCAGGTGTGAGTGTAGACACTAGCTATAGCCAGAGTGCTGGCGAGGTCCCACACAGACGGATGGACAGGGGTGCTTGCAGGAGGACTGCTGCTCATCAAGTCCCTGTCGCTAGTGCCACAGCAGATGTCTACAGATGCATATTTTGGGCTGTCATGGATACATAGACATGTATTCAGTGCAACACCAGACAAATACTCAGGGTGTTGGATGCAACTCTTCCTGATTTATGTTGCGACATATATGACCTTGTTGAGGCCACATGCCAAAATACTGAGGTCATGAATAGATGGTGGGGTGAGACCTTGACAATCCTCGACCATGGCATGTCTATGCTAGAGTATGTGATGGGAGATGGACATCAGCCACGCCACGTGGAAATAGGTCAGCACCAACATCAGCTAAGAGTCTATGGGGCCATGCACCTTCAAACTCCTGTAGTGGCAGTGATGCCAGCACTACTGAAGGGAGGTTGCTGTCCACATCATAATGGAGCAAGCCATGTGCACGTGGTCCTGGCCAGTTCCTTTAGGGACATGGATCCAGCAGGCAGCAGTCACCATCAGGAAGCAGTACTGCATCTGGCCTTGGGCCTGGTGGTGTCAGTGAGACACCTGGCAGGATCAGTTCACATGTCCATGGCTGGAGACAGTGAACTAGACATCCTGCCATGTACGGTCCACAGCTGTCCAACATACCCCTGTGTAGGGCAGCCACATGGCATGACTGTGTGCATACATACACACACACATCTGTATCACAGGCAGGTCACTGCCAGACACTGAGAGCACCCCTGCACATCCCATCTATAGGATACCCCTCCAAACACACATGATGTCAACCATATGGGCCATTCTAGGCCTCTGGCAAACCACACCACACCCTGTGCATATGATGACACCTATGCCACATCCCTGTCATCCATACCATCGATGCAGGGACATTCTAATATGGGTCTGATGCACAGGGTGAATATACTCCAGTGTAGCTATGTAATACTGTGTAAGGTGCTGTCTGCTTGCATTTGTTATGGGTACACATAAAGGCATATGTACCTTATTAGCCATGATGCATTATTGCTGTTTGTACCACGGACTTAATGTAGGCTGACATGCTGTATTCTGTTTGTGTTCCAGGTGTCTGTGTGTCTGCAGGCTGTGCCCCTGTAGACATTACCAACATGGAGTATGGCAGAGTAGAAATACACTGACCATTTCATAGCCAAGGTGCAGCTTTATATGTACATTTACCAGGTGTGTATACATGCAACAGTGTATGATGGACACTGTTGTCAGACAGTGTGATCTTGCCGTACTTCTAACCAACAATTACTTGATATCTACCACCCAAAAAGGTCAGTAGGCAAACTACTCTACAAACACTCCCTTGCCCATGCTTGGAACAAACTTCCCCTTGACTTACGTTCAATCTCCCACACCTCACACTTTAAAAATGAACTAAAAGCTTATTTTCTCAATTCCAGAACCTGCCCTTGGCATGACCCTACCTAGTCTTCCTTCCCTTTATGTACCCTCAAAAGGACCATACTTAGTACCTCATTACACCTCTCTCTCCAATGTGTCTACTATGCATTTGCACAATTTTATACAAACAAAAAATGTTCATTGTTGACCTATTGAACTATATCAATGTAAAATTGTTACTTAGCTTCTTTTTAATGCAACTATAACTTTATGCATGTATCCCAACATATATGCATTGTTTTGCTATAACTGCTATTATATCAATATTGTTTAAAATTGTACTTGTTTTAAAATGTATTACTGGAGCTTTTCTCCTCGGGTCTCCACTGAAAATGGCCACAAGCCCAGTTGGACAATCCTGGTTAACAAATGTCAATAAATAAATAAATAAATATATATATATATATATATATATATATATATATATATCCCCCTTGTCACAGACAGGTAGCCTTCAGACATGTCACCTCAGTGTTGTGTAGTACCACAGGCTCATACATACAGAACAGGTTACTGGAGTACTATCAGTAGGTCCCTCACAAGTTTAGCCATTAGACTGACCACAATAGATTCACCTGTCAGCAACTGCTGCCCCTGTCATTTCTTTCCCATACACTCAACTGTGATGCAGTTGGTGAGGGCATGCATGGTACTGTGTATGACAGGTTTGTGGTATTTTTTCCTGAGTTCACAGGGTGGAACAGGGAGACAAAATGGTATATCCTTTGCATATACACAGTAAAGACTGACACAGGGATTTGCATATAGTAACACAAACAGAGTTGGAAATAGACAGATTAGTAAACCTACATATCCACTTTAATGTACTATAGTGCTACATACACATGACATGCCCCACATAGATTATATGCATGGGACATAACCCACTACCTCTTATAACACGTAATATTGTGAATGCCTTCATGCATGGTGAGATAACCCACCAGAAATAGCAACTGGAGTCATCTATTACTCCTTCAAGCCTGGAAAAGTGATAGGGTAACAGACATTGTATCAGCATGATATTTCAGTCAGGTATGATATCTGATGCTATGTGTGTCACTACAGTAACTGTGACCTACTTGGCTTCAACATCCCACACATGGCTATTATTAGAGGACACGGACCACATGTAGGTTGCAAACATCTGGATATTCTGTAGAAATCTGTACAGATGACTGGTATAATGGTTTAACATGCTGCATCTGAGTGAGATGTCATTAACATGCTATATAAATTAATGCCATTGGGAGGTGGTAAACAGGCATGGAAAGTACACACATCAAAACTGTATAACCCACACAGAATATGATTCTCACCCAAACACACACACACACACACACACACACACACACACACACACACATATATATATATATATATATATATATATATATATACACACACACACACACACACACACACACACACACACACACACACACACACACACACACACACTTACTTGCCAGAATAGAGATTAGAACCCCTGCCTATCTAGTGACTTGCACTATAGTGTTATGCAATTATTACATGCACTACAGAGCTGACTGGGCTGATAGCTGGCCAAAGGTGCTGATAAGGAGAATGACATCAGCAGGACTGATAAAGTAGGGCATTGGGTGGGAACCTATCAAAATACTTCTTCTTGCAAATATACACACTTATACACCCACACATACATTTGTCAGATCTGAGAGTAGAACCCTGCCTATCTAGTGATTTGTACTATAGTGTTATGCAGTTATCGCACACACTACAGAGATAACTGTGCTGCCAACTGGCCAAAGATGCTGATAAGAGGAATGACATCAGCAGGACTGATAAAGTAGGGGCACTGGGTGGGAAACTTATCAAAATACTTTTTTTCCTACAAACATATACTCTTACACAAACACTTATAAACCCACACATACATTTGCCAGATCTGAGAGTAGACTCCCTGCCTTTCTAATTATTTGTACTCTAGTGTTACACAATCGCACATACTACAGAGCTTACTGGGCTGACATCTGGCCAAAAGTGCTGATAAGGGGAATGACATCAGCAGGACTGATAAACTAGGGCACTGGATGGGAAACTTATCAAAATACTTCTTCCTACAAACACACACACACACTTATACACCCATACACACATTTACTAGATCTGATAGTAGAACCCCTGCCCATCTAGTTATTTGTACTATAGTATTACGCAGTTATCGCATGCAGTACAGAACTTACTGGGCTGACAACTGCCCAAAGATGATGATAAGGGGAATGACATCAGCAGGACTGATAAAGTGGGGCACTGGTATGTGCTGTGAGTGGGAATGACCTAAAACTGTTTCACATACAAACAAACACACCCTCTCACTCTCACATACACAACTGTCACATACCCACAGTTTCCATTATTGAGATTAAACCCCCTGCCTATCTAGTTATTTGTATTATAGTATTATGCAGTTATCGCATGAGCAACAGACCTTATAGGGGTGATAGGTATCCAGTGGTACTTCTAAGGTGAATGACAGCAGCAGATCTTTTGAAGTAGGGCAATGTGAAGTGTACTGAGTGGGAGCAGTCTGGCACATGCAACTGTTTACAACTGGTATGCCACTGTCCACAGCAGGTCATCATTGTATGCCATTCAGGATATATGTGCATGTGACTCACTCTGTCTGTGTCCCCCTGTCTCTCTCTCTCTATCATTGTCTCTCTCTCATTTCCCCACATCTATGTGTGTGTGTATGCTTGACATATGTTATCTGTTGCCCATATATATGTCTGTGTATGACATGCAACAAATGCAGATATATCACATATGGGCAACCTACAGCTAGCTGAGGGTAATACTGTCTAGTGTGTGTGTGTGTGTGTGTGTGTGTGTGTGTGTGTGTGTGTGTGTGTGTGTGTGTGTGTGTATGTGTGGAGACAGTTAAGGTGTACATAGCTGTCTGTATGCACAGACAAATATACACAATACAGTTATATAGTCCGATGTGGGGTCCAACATGTCCTATAATTCTCTAAGTGTAGGAGCATGCCCAGTGTGACCTTCTATAGCTAGAGTGGAACTCTGTTACAGAGATAAGTGCACTCCAGTCCAGAGCTTTGTGTGCTACAGATATACCTCTCAGGAATACACAGGACTTTCCTCGGGGTACTGGGTTTGTTTAGCAGACATTTTCTGACATATCTGTAGTCTGACACTACAATGTATTGTGTCATTACCTAGTGCCAGACATCCTCAGATTATCACAGTGCTTTACCAGAGGACATAGGAAATCTCCAGACTCTGGACCCCACACAGTATGGGTTTGTGAAAGGTAGATCATGCCTGCTCAACCTGATAGACTTCTTCGAGTCTGTCACCAGAGCTGTGGATGAAGGCAAGGTAATTCACACAGCCTACCTAGATCTTGCCAAGGCCTTTAACACCATCCCTTACTCAGGAATCATAGATAGACTTACTAAACTAGGCATAAACCCCTATGTAATAAGATGGGTTGCCAACTTGCTCATTGATAGAACCCACACTGTGAAAGTAGCAGACTCCAAATCTGACTACCGACCAGTTACAAGTGGTGTCCCACAGGGATTGGTCCTAGGTCCTTTCCTGTTTGGAATCTACTTCTCTGAAGTTCAAGCCAACACAAAGGAACTCTGGCTGACCAGGTTCGCAGATGATTGCAAACTGGAAGCCATTACTAATTCTCCAACTGATGTAGACATTCTACAAAAAAGCCTCACTGACACCAATGACTGGTGCCAGAACCATGGCCTTAAGCTCAATGCCAAAAAGTGCACTGTCATTCCCTTTGGGAAAAATTCTGTGCCCATGAACTACCACATAGGTGGTAGTCCACTAAACACTGAAGGTGTGATAAGAGATCTGGGGGCACAGGTTGACAGCAACCTTTCCTTTGATAACCCCATTGCCACTATAGTCAGAAAGTCCTTCTATGTGGCACATCTCATTACAAAAGGTTTCTCATCCAGGAAAAAGAGGTCATAATCCCTCTCTACTTATCCCTCATTAGACCTATTATAAAATACAATGCCCCATTTGGTATGTACCTCACTAGACACCTACAACAACTGAAAAGGCCATAAAAATACCTCACTAAGAGGATCTCAGTCCTTAGACACATGTCCTATATGGACAGACTCAAAAAACTCCAGCTGTACTCTGTCTCTTATCACCTACTTAGAGGCAATCTCTGCTTGACTTACAAAGCCAGGTCTGACCCAGAGCTGCTAGATATGCTACACCTAAAGAAATCCCAATCCCTCCATGCCACATGCTCCAGGGACCTTAACTTCATTACCACAATAAACAGAACATGCTGGAGGGACATGTTCCTAACCCAGAGACTTCCCCTTACTCTGGAACAAACTTCCCATTCACATCAAGCAGAGCACTTCACTATCCCTCTTTAAGAGAAATCTTGACAAGTGGGTGGGCAATAGGAAGTTCACCCTGGGGATCACTTCAGTGGCCTTGTTTGACAGGGGCACTGGGAACTAACTTTGGGTGGCATGATGCCAGGGAATCTTCTTGGGCTAGGCTTATATAGACTCCAGGGCCATTGGCCTAGTACCCACCTATGAACCCATGAATACTAGTTGTATGATGCATAGACCAATATTATGAGGGTAGCTATGTACATTCTTGCCCAACAAAGCCAGTTGTGAGGTGTAGGTACAGCCAGTTGAGTGATGATGTGTAGTGTAAACAGTCCAGCAACTTGGTGATATACTGGCTGGGGATCTCCTGTTTGTGTGGTATCTTTCTAACCTTGATATAATCAATTCTCCGTTCTCAGTTTTTAGTAAAACTTTCAGGTAATTACTCTTTCACATTCAGGTTCAAAATGCATGTAAGACTGCCATTTTCTTATCTTTCACTGTTAAGGCCTTAGATTTGGTTCAGTTTTGAACATGGTCAGGACATACTACCATTGTTAATAAGAGAGAGAGTTTTTGTCAAGTAGAGAGCGTTTTTGTCATAGCTTGTTTCCACTAACAGAGAAGTTCCATAATCTGGAGAAATTAGTTATAATGGCAACTCAACATAGATATATTCTGGGTAAGAACTGTATTCCTTACCCTGCATAGAAGTCATACACAACTTTCTAATGGAAACCAGGAATGACTGTGCACATCTAAGTATAACCTATTCTATCTGAGTTCCTGGTAGTCCTTAGTAAAGCACTACTAAATTGTAAACAGAGGTTCAGGTACAGGCTGCTTATAAGATTGACATGTCTCTATAGGCTTACCTGCAAATCCGTATTGAAACTGACTGATCTTGATTACTCTGATATGTGCAGGAAACTGCAGTGATGGCATCCTTCCAGTGATTGAATATGTTATTTATTTATTTATTTTTTCCTGGGAAAAATGCATATTATTTCCACTTCTAGCTAGAAAAATGACAACATAGCTCAAATATGGTCTGGCCCTTTTTGACATTCACTAAATATTGAATGAATGTCTTCACTTAGCTGACTTCATAAATAAATATACACAGAATGACATCACTTAACTATTATCATAAATGCATTTTTTGTTAGAGAAGGAGATAAACTGAACGAACAATACCCCTATCAGTTTATCTGTAGTCTCTTTGTTTTATTAAGTTGGTACTGCCTACTAACCACAAGTGCTGCTTGTATTGCACTGATCATTCAGGATTGAACATGCAGAATAGTTTGGCCCTTTACTGATGACACAAAATTAAGCAAAAAGGTTGATATCACAAAATGTGCAGAAAGGGTAAGCAATTTGGAAAGACTGAAAGACGTATCAACACATTGTCATTTAATATAAACATGTAAATTTAATACAGCTAGGAAGTTGAAACCCTGGAAAGAAGTGCAGAATTGTGTACGGACACAGCTGTGTTGTCTCATCTTGTGTGGTGAGGGTTGGTGGTAAGAGGAGAAGAAGCAGTAACAGTAGGATAAACAGACCGAGGAGTTAGCTTATCTGAATTTAAGCAACCAGTGTTATGAAAGCAAGAAAGCAATCTGAGAGTTGAGCTGCATGGGATGAATGAATGAGATTCCCCAGTACAAAATGAGAGCTTATTTTTCCACTTACAGGCAGTTGGGAAGACCCGATGTACAATACAGTGTGCAGTTCTAGAGACTTTATTAGAATAACATAAATAACACAGACACTTTTGAAAAGGAGGCAACAAGACTTGTACATGGTGTGGATCATAAGGTACTAGAAGACCAAAACACTTAATGTGCATAGTCTTGAAAAAGGAGAAAAAGTACGGATATGGTAGAAACTTTCCAAATTTTAAGAGAATCTATAAACCAATGAGTCACAGATTCCCATATAGTCTAATATAGGCCAAGAGACTACAACCAGTTTCAAGAATGATGCAGCCTTGAAAAGTTGCTATCAAGTGAAAATCAGCAACAGAATCACAAATATACATGGAACAGACACAAAGTAACTGTGTGGTGATGGAAATAAACTGCAAGCAAATGGGGAAACAGAACCTACAGCTTATTTAACAGGTAGAGAAAGGAGTAGAATAGGTGCGGTAAGCATCTATACCTGCTATGAATGTGTATATTGCTGTAAATATGAAAGGTGACCATTTTCACCTAGTTCATTTCAATTGTTTTCATCTCCCTTGAAATATTACTCATACTGAATAATAAGTATTACCTTGGTCACTGTACCACATTCTCCTCAAATCCACTCAGCAAAATACTATAGATGAAAAAATCGATAACAGGAGAAAATCTTGCTCACAGCCATCACAAGATGATGTGCAGCCTTGACATTCCTAGCTTCTGTTCTGAGAGGATAGGCAGCAATCAAATTTCTTGCCAATTCCATTAAATATTTTCCAATTTTTATAATACTTCTGTTACTTTTTTTCTTAATTTATTTGTTACATGGGTGAGCTCACTGGACTCAAATATCCCTTTGCAGGCTAACCCAGGAACACTACCTAGTGAAGTAATTTACTAAGAGTCACACCGTAGGCAAATGGAGGATCAGGGAATCAAACTTTGGACCGCAGAAAGCAAGCTTTCACTATGCAGTCTTCATTGCCTCTTTTGTACTCTTCATTGTAACTGGATTGAAGAATGTGAATCAGAAAGGAGACTGATGTCACTGTTGATAATCTTAACATGTGACTCCTGTTGCTTTGCAATCTTGACTGGTTTTAGCCACTTTTTTTTTTTTTGCTTGTGTACATTTTGGGAATTATCAGGAATAAAATCAAGTTGGAAAACAACATTCATTTGTTTCCAGTTTATCCAATTAATTCTCTCTTGACTTGCAATCTAAGGAAGAATAGAACTGGGCATTTAAGTGCACGTTATTGCAAACATTTCATTTTTTGAGTTGATATAATGACTAACTTTTTTAACACCCAACTTTAAAGCACCAGAGTACCTTAGTACTAGATTTCATTAATTAATTAATTGTATAATTGCCAGGCTATTTAATGGAGGTTACTGCACACTGCAATTTGTTTTCACTTGATAAAGCTCAGGATTGCCTGAGCGCTTGTGATTTTATCTGTGACTTTTGGAATACTTCAGAAATAAAAATACAGCCTTTTAGACTTTAGCAGAGTTCCGGTTCCTTTCTTCAAGGTCGTGGATTATTCTTTGCAAGTTGTATCTTCATTATTCTAATCAACCTTGGGAGGCAGTGAATGCTTCCTAATAGAAAGCATTGGTGAGAAAATAAAATGATGGAAATAACCCTGATCCATTTCTATAAAGTCTATTAGTAGGAGCTGGCTTTCCTCCTTGACTTCGAGATGGAGTACTTATACACTGTGAAACTTCCCAGCTCACTTTAATAGATTTTATTTTTATTCTTATCTTGGCTAGGGATGCCTATTTTTGATATGACACCAGACCAGTATTATAATTCATCTGTAACAGCTATAAAACATGTTTTTTTTTGTTTGTTTTTGTTGGCATAAAGCCAACAATTTTTTAATTACAGAAGACCATCTAGTTATGGATTCTTCTTTCAGAAATGAGAAGGAAGTGCTGATCTAATGAAGGGACATACTTATAGTCACAGAGTGTGCAAGCTGAGACCACAGGGATCAAACCCAGAATTGTAAGATGAAATTCAGTAGCAACATGTAGCCTTTGCTCTGTGTTAAAGTCAGGCTAACTTGAATTTGTCTGTTATACATTTGCATTGGTAAGCGGTTTTGACACTTTAGCTATCTGTGCCCGTATTTCGGAAAGAAATCCCCCTTTCATATGCTTGGTCCTAGTGCAATAAAACTGTCACCTCTACTTCTGCAATGATTTATTTGTCCATTCCTGCATACCCAGACATGACTATACTGTTAAGACTGTCATTGTCTTTGGGTATGTTATACTCAGTTGATGTATTTGACTCCTACTTGTTCAGTATTCACCATATCCTCACAGCTTTCAATATATCGTAATTTTAACTTGTATTTAATTCATCAGTCTGACTTTAGTCAAGCTAGGTTGGTAACTATACACTCAGGTATCCCTTACCAGTGGCTTGCAATATGTACAAGATGGCCTTTAATAATGACTTATCTAAAGTCCAGTTACTTTTCTCCTAGCCACTTTAATTGTTGACCACTTAAAACAAATGCAAAGTTTGTAAAAATGCTTAAAACTTAGCTAAGTAGCATTTCTAAACGTTATTTTACTTTGTATTTGTCATTTTCAAACCAGTCTAAAATTTAGCTTATCAAACTTACAATTCTTCCTGACGATAGGTTGTTATGTTATCTTTTTCAAATGTAGCTGCAAATGTTATGGGCATCACCACAGCAGGAAGTCCTGTGGGAGACAATGGAAAACTATTTAGACAGAAAAAAATAAGGGATTCAACTCTGAATTAGCCAGTGCTGGTCAACCACGTTAATCTGTACCTATATGCTTAAAAATAATACTTTTTTTACTACCATTTTTTCATTAGTCCATGTTTGAGACACCTTATGTGTTGTAATACAACAATGATGATGTGCTGTTCTTCACACCATGCATAGAAGATTCAGGTTACAACATGTGTGGTTAACCTAATTAGCATACACTTCTGAGCAGAATACTTACCTGAGATACCCATATGCTCAATTTACTTGAATCTTTGTCTTTCCTTGTCATTTATTTACTTCTCTGATACAGTATGGAAGAAAACCACAAAACCATCAAATCTTGCTAAGACCATTATTTTCAGTTGCTGATGCCCCCCTTCTACATTCAAAATGCTACAATAAAGACAGATTGTGAGATACATCTCAAGGAATGAAAAGTATTCCAGTGAAGACATTCCACAGCTAAATTGTACAGTTACTCTATGCAAACCAGTTAATATAACTTATGGCACTTTTTTTCTTTACTAATTAATTGCTTTTTGTTTAAAATTGTCAGGTTACAGGATTTAGCAAGAAATAGTCTGCAGGCAACCAGATATATTGTCAGATTATTTGTGTAGACTCTATTTAATTATAAGCAAAGTTTTTGAAGTTCTGCTATTGCTAAACTTACAAATGAGCTTAGACCAACTTAAACAATGATATGGAAATACATCAGAACTTATGCTAGGACAATTGTGTGCATTTCTCTGAAGCTGTAGCTATGCTTAGTTATTCTTAACAAGGCTTCTTTAATTTCTGCTATGGAAAGTTAATCAACTTCTAGATGAAGGTACAGCAAAATGACTGCAACTTGCCAAACTTTGCCTGTATCAACAAATGAATAAAGAAACATTTTATGTGGGGTGCTTTATCTACCAGATATGAATCCAGCACTAGGCAACCTAGGCAGTTGCCTAGGACCCACTGGCTTGGCAGGGGGTGGGTGCTCCCAACATTTCATTTTAATTAATTAAGCAATTTAAGAAAAGTGTAATTATTTAAGCAATTTAAAAAAAATATTACATGCCTTCTTTAAGGATGCACTCATGTCTGTGATCTGTGTATTTTTAGTACAATTCACACAAAGGATGGATGCAATCACATCTATGATCTGTGTGTACATCAGGATTTGACTTCTCAAGTGTACGTTTTCTGCAAGGAATTTTCTTCATGTTTGTACTTTGCTACCATAAGCCGAGACACAAGAAGAACATTCATCAGGTATTCCTGCTGCTTTGCTTTGCTTCAATTCTTCTTGTTGCTCTGCTTTACTCCTTTGAAAGGTATGAGAGTGTGTGTGTGTGTGTGTGTGTGTGTGTGTGTGTGTGTGTGTGTGTGTGTGTGTGTCTGTGTGTGTGTGTGTGTGTGTGTGTGTCTGTGTGTGTGTGTGTATGTGTTTGTGTGTTTTGATCAAAGCTTATCATTCATTAAATAATTTTCTATTAAAAGTCAAATACAGAAGAGTCAGGAGGTATGAAAGTGATCTTGGGTGGATATTATACTAGTAGCAGGATATTATGGTATCTATTATGGAATAAGGCCACATAAAGTAAGCACAAATCTAGCGAGGGAGTCCTAAGGAATTAAGAAGGGATTCAATGAATTATTGATAAATACTATATATATGTATGCATGTACAAGCACTTGACAAGGGATATAGCTTATAGGGTAGAATAGTCATGTGAGTTATTGATCACTGATTATTTAGAGTATATTTTTATCCAGCATACCTGAAAAAGTTATGCATATTAGAGTTGAGACGATGTTACAGAATGGTCTCAAGGGTTTTTATTGTGTTTTGTCTACCGATTTCAGTAGGCAGTTGGTTTCATGTTGCATGGCCTAGTTTTGTGAATGAGTTTTCTCCAGATGACTTTCCAAATTGTGGTCTAAGTAATAATATTGGATTCATGTCGATCCATCAAAGGCAGTTTCAATGAACTCAAATAAACCAAAACCAGCTCAACTAAACCACCTACTTCTAACATTGACACATTTTTTTGACGGGGGCAAGCCCCTTTGTACTCCCCCATGTGGGGGGACACCCCCCCGGAATATATATATCAACTCCGAGGTTGTACAACAGTGGAGTAAAAGGCAAAATCTCCACTTTCGTCAAAGGAGGTTTTGTTATGCTGGCTTTGGTTTCTTTGCATTTACTGAAATTGCCTTTGATGGACTGAGATGTTACCATAATATTGCCCAAGTTGAGACCTGAACTTTGGACCTTTGAGGCAAAACAGTAGCCACCTTTCCTTCATGCTGTCGCAGAGAAAGTGTAAATATATCTTTGTAATGGTGTTACAGCAAAAAAGGTACCATGCATTGTTGCAACACTTTAACTGGAAAGTGAACTAGTCTAACAGATTTTTCAGTTTAATCCATACTTGCAATTAATTTGAATTGGAAATTTAAAGAAGCCAGTGAACCAGCAGACTTCTGGGATATGGGAGGAAATGAGCATATTCCGAGTGTAGAGCCTTAATCTTCTACACCAACTACCAGACTGCTTTGTCATCAAAGTTGATTGAAATGTCCTGAAATGGGTAATCTTGCCTTTTATTGGTTCATACATTTTGTTTCACTGCTTAATGGAAAATATCATTAAAACTACAAGGGTAGTTGCATTTTCAATGAATGTGAGTTTCAGTGCATTTTCAAGGAATGTGAGCTTCAATGCATTTTCAAGGAAGGTGAGCTTCAAGGGAAGCGTACTTTACTGTTGCTCATGCTAAGTCTGTTTTTGTTGTGCAACTACTCTGTTTAGCACATGTCTATCAATGTTTGTGCTATAGAACTTGAAAGCAGTGTTAATAGCACAAAAGTTAGCATACTTGCCTTTGGTGCAGATGACTGTAGCTGCTACTCCCACACCATGTAGATGGATTGCTGATACTGCAATGCACTTCAAGAAAAGGGGAAGTGTTGCACTCCTGAGTTTGTTGTGTTTTGGATGAGATGTTAAACCAAGTCCCCTTTTTCCTGTGTTAATGATAGGTTCTGTGAGAGCTTTAACATCTACCTGTGCTATCAAAAAGACTAAGGGGAAGTTCCACAATTCTACGGCCAAATTTCCCCTAGTAATAGTAATAAATAGCACTAATGATCTCTCATAAAAGATGCTACTAGCCTAGTGGGAGTAACCTGGTCAGCAAAGGATATTTAAATTAAAAGTGTTAAATTGAATCCACATCCCTGCCTTCATTTCAAAAGTAAATAATAAAATAGTATGTATGCTGACAGTTCTGAGCAGTGTTTATGGTAATTTGGTGGAGATAGACAAGCAATGGGACACCAGATTGGCTGCAGGGGAGCTGTCCATTCCCCTGCCTAAGGTCCTATTAAACCATGACCTGGCTCTGTTCACCACCAGATATAACAATACTAGATCCGTGGTCACAGAACTGCAGAGAAAATGGAAGATACACACATTTACACACACACGCACACACACACACACACACACACACACACACACACACACACACACACACACACACACACGCACGCACGCATGCACACACACACACACACACACACACACACACACACACACACTCTGCTGGTGCTGTAACAGAAACAGTGCCAGCAATGATTCTACATAAGAAACAGCAATTGATGTGTTGTGATGTGTTCAACTTTAATGAATGAGTTGAAACCCTAATTTGTGCTTGACCAGTGGTAGGGAAAACCCTCTGTATTCTTTGGATGAAGCTACCTGCCAGCATATAGAATTACCTCACTGTGCTAGTATCTTAATACTGTAGAAAAATATACTAAATCCACTACGCAAAACAATGAAGACTTCTTGAACTCGCTGCCAAGCTCTCTGAGTACAATAAAAGCATGTAACTAGCGGTGTACAAATTAAATTAAAATTTATTTAAGCGTACTGTTTTTAACTTGAAGCTGTTTTGATTCTGATGAAGTTGAGCTAGAGAAGCTCGACGAAAAGTGATTTTTATATGTACGCTTAAATAAATTTTAATTTCATTTGTACACCGCTAGTTACGTGCTTTTATTGTACTCGGAGAGCTTGGCAGCGAGTTCAAGAAGTCTTCATTATCTTAATACTGTAGCCTAAATGTAATGGATGTCCTGTTTTTTCTACATACTTGGTTTTACCATCATTATAAACATCATCATCATCACCACCATCAATACTATCATGATGATTATAAGCATCATCATCAGACCTGACATTAAGCCAACACATGAGTGAGAAGCATCACCATTGTAGGCTTGTTTCTTTTGAATGGACAAATTATGAGCCTGTTATATCTTGCATATCAGCTTTTAGCAAATTCCTATGTCAGCTGAAGGTACTATAACAGATATCAAAATGATTATGAAGATCATGATAATACTAACCTAAATTTAATGCCCACTTAATAAAATTCTAGGCCTCTTATCTAAAGCAGCTTTTCTGTTCCAAAGGCAAATATTGCTGTTTTTGTGTAAAACCAAGAATGGGAAAATGAAAGTCAGCTAATGTGGCCTACGCTAATACAAAGAATGTTAAACCAAAGTTAATTGAGAGAGATTGATTCCCGGATGAGCCCATCTTTCTGTGGCGAGGAAGGTAGTTGTGTTATAAAGTGTTTTTGATGAAAGTATATAAAAAGAATTCATACCATTTTTAACTTGTAATTCTTATCTTCAGTAAGTGAACTTTTTCTAGGCTACGGAGTCAGCCTGTCCTCATGAGTGACATCATTCCTCAATTAATAGCACATTCTTAGGCTATATCAGTTATGATGGCTTGATATCACCCATTCTCATGTCCTTAGTTAAACCGTTAGAGTGGAAGATGAAATTTTATAATAATCTACAGTCTCAGTAAACAACTACATGAACACACAGGTTTGATAATGTGACCTCAAGCTTTAGATGAGCTTACCCTGCACTGGATTTCAAGAAGGACTTGCTTTAGGCCTGGTTTCATGACACAGAGGGATGTAGCCCTGACTACACTTCAGGTCAATGGGGTTCAGTTAGTGGCCTTGGCATTGAAAGGGTCCAGCATCTCAGGAGAAGAATGAAAGGCTGTGGCCCACTCACCTTCCCTGTGAGTTGGGGAGGATAGCAGGTACTTAGGAAGCACAAAGGAATTTATGATTTTTCTGGAGGAGACTGGGGAACCTGTCCAATGCTTAAGGGAGGAGGAGGTGTTGTTTGCTGGCAATGTCCATTGTGGAAGTGAGGGGCACCAGGTGTAGACAACTGGTTACATGCCTTTCTTTGTAAATGCAAGATAGGTGTACACAAGGACAGCAGAACTAAGAAGAAGACCTTTGAAATACCCCTAATGGCTATCTAAATGACAGTCTCTCTTATTTGAGCCTCACCCTAGTGATGGGCTGATTGGTCTGGAGGAGGCTGTTGATTGACAAGTAGCAGGGGCAAAGAGTGAAAGAAAAGAATAAAGAAGGGTTTGCATTAGCTTGTTTAGATCAAGTATAATTAATCTTGCGAATGGTGATTTGTTATTGTTTCAGAGCATTACAGGAAAGGTTGAGTGTTTCTAAAACAAATGTAATGAAGAATAATAGTAGTTATTAACTGTAACTTGAAACCGTTGTGTTAGAGCATTTCAAAAGAGTAGGATCCGTAGAGAGCAGAGCTATATTTTGACTCAATGGTGAACTTAAAATCAGAACATATTTTGCTTTTTTTATTATTTTAATTTATTTATTTTATTTTTATTTATTTTACATTTGTTAACCGGGCTAGTCCAACTGGATACATGTCCATTTTCAGTGGAGGCCCGAGGAGAAAAGCTCCGCTATCTAATACATGGTAAAAAATATAAACACAATATATAAGTTATTACAAGCACAATAAGCATATTCCACAATACTTGAGGTATTTCAAGCACAAAAAATACTTAAGACATTAAAACGGAAAATGAGAAAGTAAGGTAATAGGAGATATAGCTGATACAGAAATACTGGAATGGGTAGTATGATACAGCAGAGATTAAGGAGTTTGTTTAAAAGTTTTCAATAGTATGTAGAGAAGAGTATAGTTGATAGATAAGTGACAAGAAAGTTAGTAATGGAATGTAGATAGGAGTATAGTCGATAGATAAGAGAACTTGAAACCATTAATGCATGCAAAGTGCTACTCCCTGCACAGGGTTTATTTAAAGCTTTGACTTATTGCATAAATTCATACCTCTCAACTGTCCAGATTTGTGCAGCATGTCTAGAAATAATGACATACTTTTGAGTTTCAGACTTCAGATCCTTCAGAAATTGCATGCTAACACAAACCCTGATATTCTAGCTACTTTCTAAGTTTATAAGAGCATTATTTAAAATATGTCCCTATTTTGGGCCTTTGTCCGCCCATTTTGTCAGGCTTTGTCCAGATTTCTAGCACTAAGACGTTGAGAGGTATGTGCATGATGTGATTTACTTGGTACTTGTATTACTACTTTTTATTATTTGTATATGTTTTATGTTCAGTTATTTCAATTTTATAGCCACTGTTATGGGGCCAAGTGACTTGATAAAGTTTGAATATGAATTCTTTGTTTAGCATCATATTCACTCTGAGCTCCCCAAACATCATCTCAATTTCGTGGCAACAAATTAAACCAGTGAAGTTTAATAAACTCCAGCACACATGAGAACTACAGGTTCCCGTATGAAATAGAAAGCAACACAAGCTAGACTGAATGTTACCTTGCGAATTGTCAGTTATACAGACAGACGTATGATACAGACAGAAGTGTGATACTCATATAACATGTATTTTTAAATAAATCAGGCTGCAAAAAGTGGTACAGTCTGACAGTTAAAGAAAGCATACAAATACAATGCATCAAACTGCATCAAGAAAGCACGATGAAAAAGAATAATGTCAGAGTTAACTTCTATTAAGCCATATAGAATGTCATACAAAAACGCTTACATTAACAGTTTAAAGTAATATGAAATTGCAAGGCAGCAACAAGCTCTGCCATCATTTGGTCTTGATAATGGGCATGTTATACCTGTTTCACAATTGTAAAAATTGGTGTAATGCTTTTAAAACTATGTGGAATGGAGCAATACACTTAAAGCTATGATTTTACACATGCAGGTGAAAAAATATGTGACATATATGATATCTTTACAATGAAAACAGATAAATATTCTAAGGTTAATACAAAGTAAACTAATTAGTTTGAGCCAATGAAAAACATTTAATTTGAAATTTCTAGCTCTGAAGCCATCAAAACACTTCCATACGTAGAACATTTTATGAATGATGTTTTACAGATATTGGAAAGAAAAGAAAACCTCAGATACTACAAAGCTCTATATCTACCCATTTAAGAAAGGAAAATTCTCTTGGTACCAAATCTTACACTAATCTGTGGTGGTGGTGCTGCGGTAGCGTTGTCACCTCACAGTAAGACGTTGTCCTGTTCGATTCTCAGCTAAAGCATCTTCTGTGTGGAGACATGCGTGAATGGGCGTACCTTCATTGAAGGTTGTGCGTCAGAGCCTGGCAAGTCGGTACGTAAAAATCTACTGCCAATCATTAGCAGACCGGAGTTTCCGCTGTGGCGACCCCTAACCGGGAAAAGCTGAAAGATACAACAACAACAACCAAATCTTACACTAATAGCTCTGCAATATCCTTTATTTCATTTCAGTACCCTTCATTTGGTTGTCAAGTACTAATTTGCACAAGCTTTACAGAAAATACAGTAGGAGTATCAACAATGAGTGTATTAAAATTCAATAAATAAATCTACCTGTTCATATTGTGGGACAATTTTCCTCAGACAAAGGCATGTAAAATGTAAATAAGGAAAGCAGTAGCAATCCTGTGGCATGTTTTTACAAACCGATGGAGAGCAAACTCAAAGAAAAGCAGTTTACATCTTACAGAAGCCATTAAGTATCAATCATATTATTCATACTCAGAAGAAATGCAATAAATAAATACACGAATAAACAAATATAATATTAATGATAATAATAATGATGATAATAATAATAATAATAATAATAATAATAATAATAATAATAATAATAATAATAGTAGTAGTAGAAGCACCAGGAACCAGAAGAACAAGTCATGAATGGCACTGCTTCAAAGCATCATGTGTACATTGCTACTTCATCATCATCATCATCATCATCATCATCATCATCATTATCATCAGCCCCCTTTTTCCCATTTTTTCTACATGGGGTCGGGGTATCTTTGTTAACTGTCACCAACTCTCTCGATTCAGTGCCACACTCCTGCTTTCTTCAACACTCATGCCTGACTGTTGCACATCTTCTTTCATACAGTCCATCCACCTCTTTGCTGGACATTCTCACTTCCTCTTACCTTCTTCCTGTCTGTCCCAAATCATCCTCACCAGATTGTCTTCTGGAATTCTGCACGTGTCCAAACCAAGGTAATCTGTTCTGTTTGATCTTTTCTGCAATTGGAGCTAATTTGGCTTCTGCTCTTATGTCCTCATTTCTTCGTCTGTCCTACAGTGTGCATCCTACAACCCTTCTCAGGCACTTCATTTCCATCACCTCTAGCTTCTTCAACTGTTCTGCTTTTGCTGCCCAGGTTTCTTTATCATACAGTAGTACTGGCTGTACCACTGTCTTGTACACCTTATTTTTCAGCTTCTTTGGCATTCCTCTGTCCTAGACTACACCTGACACTTTATGGCAGTTGGCTGCAGCCCTCTGATTCTAGCTTTGACCTCTTCATTCAGACTTCCCTTCTCCTCAACCACCCCTCCCAGATACTTGAAGCGGTTTACCTGTTCCATTATCTTCCCTTCTATCTCTTTTCTCAGCTTCTTCTGATTTCCCCAATTTGCTGCCATTACCACTGTCTTATCTGTGCTTAGTTTCATCCCATGTGCCTTCAGTTTTGCATTCCATTCTCCTATCCTTTGCTGATGTTCTTGCTCAGAGTCTGCCTGTAATGCCACATCATCTGCATACAGCAGCTTTGTTGATCTGTCACTTCTGACCTGTTTGCTAATGTAGTTCATCACCAGTATGAACTGCAGTGGGCTCAGAGCTGAACCCTGGTGTACACCCACTACCCCTTGGAACCCTTCTGTGAGGCCGAACAATGTTCATACTTGAATCACTGGGTCCTCGTAGATAGCTTGCACTAATTCTGCCAATGTTTCTGGGACTTCAAACCACCACAGTACTGCCCAGATCAGCTTTCTTGGGACCTTGTCATATGGTTTCTCCAAGTCTAGGAATGCCTAGTTGGACTCTCTCCTCATCTCTAGCTTCTTCTCAAGTATCTGTCTCAGTGCAAACATCGGGTCAATTGTGCTGCATCCTGATTTGAATCCGAACTGATCATCTCCAATGTTATATTCTACTACTCTGCATATCCGTTTATCAATCACCATCTCCAGAACTTTCATGCAATGTGGTAGGAGTTTGATGTCTCTGTACTGCCCACAGTTGTGGATGTCCCCTTTGTTCTTGTACACTGGCATGAGTATGCTTACTTTCCAGTCATCTGGGACATGCCTTTTTCTCCACACTGCTATTGGTACCCTCAAGAACCATTTCTCTCCTATCTCACCCAACATCTTTATCATATCTGCTGTGACCTCATCTGAATCTGCTGCTTTCCCTGACTTCATCTTCCTTAGTGTTGTTCTTACTTCTTCTAAGGTGGGCTCCTCTTCTTCTCTCATCATAGGCTGTTTCTGGGGCAGTACAGCTTCTGTGGGATTTTCTTCATTCAGAAGCTGTTGGAAATACTCCTTCCAACTGCCTTTGATGTTCTGTGGACTGGCGAGCAGGTTGCTGCTGGCATCCTTTATAAAGGGTGTCTAACTGTCTTCTTTATCTTTCTGTCTTTGCCTTGCAACCTGATATAGTTTCTTTGTGCCCCTTACTGAGTCTTTTTCCAGAAGTTGGTAGAGTGCCTCCGATGCCCTATTCTTTGCTATTGCATCTTCTTTCTTAGCCAACCAGTAGTCCTAGCCTGGTCAGTCTTTTCTATCTCCCACTTCTTCCTGCACTCCTTCTTTCTTTTGATGGCTTCCTGGATTTCTGCATTTCACCACCAGCTTTCCTTATGTACCTTATTTCCATAGGTGGCTTGGCCACATATCTTTTCTATAGTCCTAACACATATTGTTTTTAGGGGCTTCCACTCTTGTTCAACTCCACTTATTTCCTCCTCTTCTTGGGGTGCTAGAGCCCTGAATAATTCCTTGAACTGTTGTACTTTCTCTCCAGTCAACTTCCAGGTCTTCAGCCTGGTCTCTGTTGACCTCAGAGCCTTCTCTGACCACTGGTTGCAGCTGATTGTGGCAATTAATGGCTTATGCTGTGGGCCGAGTGTTTCACTGGGGGTGATTTTGCAATTATGGACTCTACCCCAGTGCCTTACTAGGAGGAACTCTAACTGAGTTGCATGTTGGCTACTCTTGTAGTGACTCTCTTTCTGAACCATGTGTTGGCTAATACCCATTTGCCAGACAGAAGTCTAGAATGGCTTCTCTTTCTTTACTCCTGTTGCCCCACCCATGTGGACCCAGGCAGTCCTCATATCCTGTTCTGTCTGTTCCGATATGTGCATTCAAGTCACCCATTATCAACATGAATTCATGTTATCCTGCTTTATCTAGTAGGTCCTGCAACTGCTGTCTGAATGCACTCTTTTCCTCACTATCACAACGGGGCATAGGCTGAGATTATGAATACTGCCCTTTCATTTACACTGGAGTCTGATTGCCATGAGTCTGTCATTAATTCTGATGATATCCCTCACTACCTTCTGAAGCCTCTCTCTCACCACAATTCCTCCATTTCTAACCTGTCCCCCACCTGAGTAGTAGAGTCTGGATCCCAAGCCAAGTGGCTTTGCTGCACTGCCCTTCCATCTCATCTCTTGGATGCATAGGATGTCCAGCCTCCTCCGTATCATCATGTCATCCACTTACAAGCTGTGTCCTGTCAGTGAACCTACATTAATTGTAGCAGTTCTCATTTCATGTTTGTCAGGTTGGTTGGTTTTACGCCCAGCTTTCGCTCAACAGAGCTTTCCCAGGTAACCCAGGCTGGGCAACTAGGCACCGGCTGGCCAGTAGCCAGTAGCTTATTGACCCTGGGCTTGGGCTTTATGATGGGCACACATTGGCCAATAGGGGCACATATACCCCTTCCATCATTAGCATGGGTCCCTGGAGTGGGTCAGAGTAGGCTGGGCCCTCAAACCACTTTTCACCGGTATCTACCCATGCCCATTTTGGTAACATTAGTCAACATGACCTAGAGACATATTTGACACCATCGAGTGGCTAGCCCTGCTATGGTAGTCTGCGATCTGTGTTTTCCTGTCTTCAGGATACTGTGCACCACAGTAAATGCCCAAAACGGTTGGTCTGTACACCTCTTCCCCTTATAGGGCACCATGTAGAGTTTGTGCTGCTCCCCACAGAGCTATTCATTGGTGAATTTTCAATGGAAACACTTGGCAGTTTTTTCGGATATGGGAGAAACCCCATGGAGACACAGGGAGAACATTCAAACTCCAAACAGGCATTGGTCGGAGGTCAGGATTGAACCTTGTGCATGGGAGACGAAGACCTTAACCATTATGCCAACTGGTTTATTGGTACTAGTACATTAGAAAAAGACCAACTTGAAGTGAAGTTTTACATACACATCACACCAAATTCACTCTTATAGATTCAGATGCTGCAGTTACCATTTTGAACAACTCATTTTCTCCATTTGAAATGCTTGTCATAGTAAGATTTTCCATTCAACAGTATATAGCAACTGCAAAGCAAAAGAACATTCAAAACTATAGCACAAGCTAAAAATACCAAAAAACAAGGACAGGAATTTATGGGAAATAATTGTTGAGTTTTATCACTACAGAGAGGCTAGGCCTAAAAGAGATAATTTTTAGAGAAATTAGCTCATAACTGGAGAGTGATTCTCCACTATCTCAAGATTTATCTCGGAAAGACAGAATATCATACAATGAAAACGTTGAGAAAACAAATGGCAGAAACATGTAAATATCATAATTTTGTGAGCCTTTCTGCAGTCTCCAGCACTGGAGCTGTACCACTACTCTCCAAAGTTCTAAGCATGCTACTTTGGGGTGACACAAATTTAGAAAAAAGGGTAAACCAATAAAATAACATTTCTGTTTACTTTATTTAGGTTGGCCTCTGAGACATCATTCAATTAAATACTGTTTTCCCAACCACTGCAATTCACTGCTGACATTTTTTCACTTAAAGTTTCATGACATTTTAAATGTCATCAGATATAAGAGAATTCAAACTATAATGTTTCATAAAGAATACATTGCAGGTTACAAGAAAAATTGTAAATAGTTCTCGGAATATTCTGAATTAGGTAGCACAGTTTGCAAGTGAAACTGAGAAAAATATATTTTATCACAATTAGAACAAGAATCAAAAGATGTGTTGACACACGAGATTATTTTTCATAGAAAAATGCAAAAAGAGAAGAAAATACTATGAACGTTATGTCATGGTATGTAGTACAATGTGATTAACTGGCAAGTGTGGAGTTTAAATAGCTAATGGATACACTGGATAATTTTCAAAGAAATATGAAGAGATGTGTGCTGATTCTTTGCTTCAACAAGTTAAGTGTGTTAAAGTAATTTATGGCATAAAGTGAGTGACAGATGACATGAAGATTGCTGATATTGTTACATAATATAGTGTTACAAAGAACTTGTTGTACATAGTAATGAAAAGCTCATACTGAGAAGAACCAAACTTATGAAATATCATCCTCTTCTAGCAAAGGGCTGTACAGATTACATATGGGATATATCAAGGGATAGTTTAGAACAAAAGCCACAGTCAGGGAAACTTCAAGTTTCCAAACATTGAATAAGTGAGGATAAGATATTATTAAAGGATTTACAGCTCGCCAATAAAATATGCTAAGCCCAACAACAATACCAGCCCGACTGCATATCATTATTTAAATAACCAAGAATACAACTCATTACTGATTTTTTATGTTTTTTTTTTTACTACTGGTGATATTTGTTAGTCATAACTGCTAATTATAGGAAATAACAATGCATTTTTTTGTATTTAGCTTTAATCCATGGCTTTGGCAACAATCATTTGTCTGTGTTAACCCTGTCTGCAATATATTAACACTGTTGGGGGACTCAGTGATTGCTCCCAGTTAGCAATCATCAGCAAACTTGGTCAGCCACAGGCCATCCAAGTTTGTCTGGACTTCTGAGAAATAAATCCTGAACAGTAAGGGGCCTTTCACAGAACCCTGTGGTATGCCAATAGTGACTGGTCTGCTAGAGGTGGAGTCACCCACTTTATATGTGTCCTTAAGGTAAGCTAGTTGGCTACCCATCTAATAATGTAAGGGTTAATTGCCAATTGGGAGAGTTTCTCTATAATACCTAAGTGGGGGATTGTGTCAAATGCCTTGGCTAGGTCAAGATAGGCGGCATGCACTGTTTTGCCCTGGTCCAGGGCCTTGGTGACTTTCTCGATGAAATCAACCATGTTTAACTGGCATGATCTACCTTTAATTAATTCAAACTGGGTTGGGTCTAGAGTTTGGAGTTTACCTATGCCCTTGTTAATAAGGTCCATAATTACTCTTTCCATGACCTTCCAGATGAGGCTAGTCAAGCTTATGGGCTTTTAATTCCCAGGTCTGTTGATGGTTCCTTCTTGTTTAGAAGGATTACTGTTTCTGTCCTCCATTCCGCTGGAACATAGCAAGTTCACAGGCTTTGGTTAAACAGGGAGCCAAATGGGTCTGCTAGGTCATGTTTTACATTGTTTAAAAAGCAAACTGGGATGTTGTCTGGCCCATTGATACTGTGTTTTTTGGCCTTGGAGAATTCCGAGATGACCTGCTGTCTTGAGATAATAGGCTGAGGAATGGTGGCAAGTATACTTTGGGGATGACTGGTGGGGATGGGGGGGGGGTGAAGTTTGCTCCATATCTGTCAGCTAGCAGGTTGGTTCTTACCTCCGGTTGAGTATGGGTGGTGCCATCCACAACCAGTTCAGCACATAGCTGGGTATTCCCTTTTAGATTTTGGATGTTTTTAAAGAATGCCATGTGATTATCCTTAGCTATGGAGCTTATTTCTGCTTCATTATTAGCTTTGGAGGACTTGACATGATCTCTAATTTGCTTGTTTAAGCTAGAGAGGGATTTCTTCCTCTGCTGAGCCATTTCCCTCTTGTTCTTGCACATTAGTTTCTTTGTCTTGTTGTATAGCCTTATACGGGTTCCTATCAGATAGACGAACTTCTGCAAGTTCAAACCTCATATGGTTGAGACCATAAGTTCGAATCTGCAGAAGTTTGAGCATTTCAGCAGAAATCTCTGTAAGGGGAGGTTTCTGTTTTGTTCAATGTAGTGCGATCTTGGAGTTGGTGTATTTAAGTGGGGGGGTGTGGGGGGTGCGGCGGGGGGGCTTGCCCCCTGTCTTACAACAGTTTATTTTGTTTTCTTTTCCTTTTTTTTGTTTTTTATCCATAGTCAAAGTTTTTTTAACTTCGAACAGGATGGTTCAAACATTCCGTGTTCAAAGTTATTAAACTTCGACAATGTAATATAGACCCATTTATACTAGGGGTCCACCAGGGTGGCTTGTTTTTTGGCAAGACTTGTTTTAATCTGGTCAGGTACAGCTGACTCTATACAACTCTTTCAGTGGTTATACAGGGCACTGGTGTACACCTTTGCATAGGAATTTGTGTTATGTGCATTCGAGGGGGCTTTAAAACTTCTTATACCCTCACTTAGTAGGAAGTAATTTGTCTCTGAAAAATTCTTAAGCATTTTTGAGCTTGATGGGTATCTGGTCTTATAATTACATTGAACAAGACTGATTTATGGTCCGATCTTGCCAGAGAGGACATCACACAGGGGAGTGCAGTGTTCTCTCTTGTTAATGAGTACTAAGTCCAGGACATTTGAGCCTCTTGTGGGTGTGCTAACTAGTTGTTCCAGAGCATTTGCATTGTAAAAGTCCAAGAACCTCTGAGCCAGCATATTTGTGGCCATGCATGTTTCCCAGTTGATGGTAGGATAACTAAAATCAACCATGAGTAAGGTGTTGGTTTGTATGGCAAGTGACTCCATTAAGTCCAGATATGTGGTATGCTTTTCCTGTTTCATGGTGGGGGACCTATAGCTAGCTATGATGTGGCAGGGGGATTTGCTAAATAGTTAATGGAGTAGCTCAAGAGAGTCATACTGTTTGACCAGTCTTGAGGTGTACTTACCTTTAATGAAGACGGATACACCTCCTCCTTTTTTTCTTTTGTGCTGAGTTTGTGGTCTGAATATATGGAAGGCAATGTAGCCCTGCATGGCCGGGGTACTTCCGGCACCTTTGAACCATGCCTTTATGACTGCACAGATGTCAGCAACTTCCAAAGTGAGTAGTGTTTCCAGTGTGCTCAATTTCTTGTTTAGACTCCTAGCATTAAGCAGCACTACCTTCAGTTTATCTAGACAGGATTTTGTTATGTAGGGAGGTTGGTTATTTTGACACTGCCTAAAAAAGGCACAATAGTGGTGGCTAATGCCTTTGCCAGTATCCAAAAGCCTAGAGGAAACAGGTGCAGACCATCTTTGGCAAAGCAGAGTGGCCTGTTGACCATGTCTTCCCAGGGTGACAGATATTGGATCTCTTTGGAATGATACCAAAAGCTAAGCCAATTGTTAAAGTCAATCATTTTTTGTTTGTATTATGGCATCATCCTTGGAAAAGGTAGAATGATACTTAAGGCTAGGCTTACATCTGCCTGTGACACAACCTGAAAGCTCAGTCATGTCTCTCTTCATATAGTCCAGTAAGTTATGTCTCAAGTCATTCACCCCGACATGGACTATGACAGGGTCATACTAGTACTTGTGGTTGAGTGACTTGAGTGCTTGAGTGACTTGATGGATCCTGGCACCTGGTAGGCAGCTAACTGTAACCTGCTTCTTATCCAGCCTGGTGAGAGGAACATCTGTATGTCTCACAATGGAGTCACCTATGACCAATATGCTAGGTTTTGTGGTGTTGTGCCTTATGGGCTTATTTTGTTGAGACACTGGTGTGTGTGTGTGTGTGTGTGTGTGTGTGTGTGTGTGTGTGTGTGTGTGTGTGTGTGTGTGTGTGTGTGTGTGTGTTATTATGTGTTGTGGTTGTTTTTTGCATTGCTGTGTGTGTAACTGGTTTCTGTTTGGGAGGCCTCTGATCTTTTGGTAAGTTACTAGTGAGTAACTATACATTTGTGTATCCTTATTTAATGTGAGAAGTGTGTGTGTGTGCTGACAACATATTTGGCATTTGATCTGTCCTTATCTGAGAGTCTTGTCTCCAATTTCACAGTGTAACTACATCTCTCACATAAAGTATTTGTTTGTTTCAGGGGTAAGTGGTTGTCACTATACATGAAACAATTGCTACATTGCCTCAGAATGCCCATGTCTACCAGGTGACCAGAGATATGATGAGAAACTGCCCATCCATTATAACAGTCTCTTACTGTATGTTTGATTAGGGAAGGGAGTGGATTAATTTGACAGGATTGTGCTGGTAGGGGGCATGACACATACAGACAGATATCAATCTGAAATGCTTGAATTTAGAAAATGTGAAAATGTGAAACTGAGGCAATATAGGTGGGATACAGTAAAGTAACATGATTAGTAATCTGCGCCAATCCTGGTATCAGAGTTTTATCAGTATGCCTGTACTATAATGTAAAGGTCATGAAAAAAATCAGCATTGATAGGATTTGCACTCATCACTCTCTGTATTGATGTTCTACCAAATACTGCATTTACAAAGTGAATCATAGCAGGGGTCATACCAAAGGTGTCATGAAAGCACATATCAAGAGGATGTTACACATTTGCAGACTGGAAGCATAAAACAAATAAACCTTAATGGATTTGAGACCATCACTCCCTGTAGTGATAATCTATTAAGCACTGCATTAATTAGCCGTAGCAGCAGTCATATGGAAAGTGGCAATGAACACATATCAGGAAAATGTTACACATCTGCAGACTGGAAGCAGAAAAGAAAAGACTAGTTTTAAGGGAGATTAACCCGTTACTCTTTGCAGTAATACTTTACCAAGAACTGCACTTACATGTTGAGTTACAGCAGGACTTATTCTGAAGCTGTCAGGGAAACACATAGCAGTTGAGTGTTACATATGTACAACATGGAAGCAGAAAAAACACAAGAAAAAGCATTCAGTACTGACAGGCATTGGATCCTCAGCCTTCTTCACTTTAAACTACAAATCACTTCATTAACAAGATAAGCCATGGAAACAGTCAGACAAAGGCATAAGCCTCACCCCATTTTCATGTTTGTCAACGTCCAAGCAAGGGAGCTCAGCTAATTTGAGTGCCTTACAGCAACCAAGGTCAATACACTTAGGACATGATTTTAATTGTATGTCTTTGTTGCTACACAGTGCATAGTGTCACAACTTGTCAGCTGTACATGGGTATTGATGATGATGATGTCTGCACATGTTGTACACTGAATGACCACAAAAGGATAAATGCTTTAGAAGCCCTTTATAGGCATGTGCGTAGTGTGATTATCAAGTTTTGACCAGATTATAGGAGAAGATAAAATGAGAAGCAGGCAGACAGTAGAACAGATGATGAGCAAATAAAATAAGCAGGATGGAGGTGGGTAGGAGACATATGCTTTTTCGGTAGGACACATGTCCAGTTGTTTTTTTTAAGAGAAGGTAAATTTGGGTAAAGAAGGAAGAAAAATAAGACAAAGGTAAGAGGGGTAGGTTAGGTTGCAGGGAAGGACAGATATGACAAGGTGTGGGGTAACACAGTACATTATGGGGATTACAATGGTGAAAGAGACATCAGACAAACAATGGTGAGGGTGGGACAGTAAAACCAACAGTAGCAGGCAAGGACACAAGAGGTAGGGGAACACCTACACCATCCTATCTCATTGTTTCTATAGTTGCAGGTCCTCCTTATCTCTTAGTCACTCTAAACTTCTTGAAATATGTCTGGCGTATAGTATACAGGTACATTGAGGATTCAGCTGACATGTCCATCTGCAGAATATATTGGTAAGGGTATCATTTTTTTCCTCAGGTTTATGGTTGTAAAGATATTAATTATAAATGCAACAGATATCTTTAGAGTTCTAAAGATATCAGTTGTACGTGTAGTTGTGGTGCTGGGTCAGAATTACCTACATTCTATAGTATAAGCTGCATATTTAGTTGTGGTGCTGGGTCATACTTACACTGGACAATATCAGCTGTATGTGTAGTTGTGGTACTGGGTTATACTTATGCTGGACAGTATCAGCTACACGTGTGGTTGTGGAGCTAGATCATACACTGGACAGTATCAGCTCCATGTGTGGTTTTGGTGCTGGGTCATACTTGCACTGGACAGTATCAGCTACACAGGTGGTTGCAGTACTCGGTCATACTTTCACTAGACAGTATCAGCTGTACATGTGATTGTGGTTCTGGGTCATATTTATACTGGGCAGTATCAGCTACATGTATAGTTGTGGTGCTGGGTCGTACTCATACTGGACAGTATCAGCTGCATGAGTGGCTGTTGTGCTGGGTCATATACTGGACAGTATCAGCTACACGTGTAGTTGTTGTACTAGGTCATACACTGAACAGTATCAGCTGCATGTGTAGTTGTGCTAGATCATACACTGGACAGTATCAGCTGCATGTGTAGTTGTGGTGCTAGGTCATACACTGTACAGTATCAGCTACATGTGTGGTTTTGGTGCTGGGTCATACTTGCACTGGACAGTATCAGCTGCACAGGTGCTTGTGGTGCTGGGTCATGCTTTCACTAGATAGTATCAGTTGCAAATGTGATTGTGTTTCTGGGTCATATACTGGACAGTATCAGCTGCATATGTAGTTCTGGTGCTGGGTCATACTTACAGTGGACAGTATCAGCTGCATGTGTAGTTCTGGTGCTGGGTCATACCTACAATGGATAACATCAGTTACATGTGTAGTTCTTGTGCTGGCATCATACTTATGGATAATATCAGTTGCATGCGTAGTTCTGGTGCTGTGTCATACTTACAATGGATAATATCAGTTATACATGCAGCTCTAGTGCTGGGCCATACTTACAATGGATAATATCAGTTGCACAAGTAGTTCATGTGCTGGGGTCATACTTATGGATAATATCAGTTGCATGTGTAGTTCTGTTGCTGTGTCATACTTACAGTAGATAACATCAGTTACACATTTAGCTGTGGTGCTGGGTCATACTTACAATGGATAATATCCATTGCATATGTAATTGTGGTGCTGGATCACACTTACAATGAATAATATCAATTGAATGTGCAGTTGTGCTGTGGTTCATACTTACACAGGATAATATTGTTTGCATATGTAGTTGCAGTACTGGGTCATACTTACACTAGGTATTTCTTGCTTTGGTGTATTCATAGATATTTTTTTTATCTAGCACTAGCAATGGTGGAACTGCCCCTGTGTAATGTAAGAAACTCTGTAATGTCTGATTATGGTGACAGGAATGAGCAGGCACCATCAAGGAGTGCAGAATGTGTGTCTGACAAAGGTAATGTGACCACTGAATCCCTAGACAGACCATGAGCAGAGTGTCTATGCCTATGGATATCCAGGAGACACTAACATCTGACAAAGGACATGTTGATGGGCTACTGTGGATCAGGGAAGTGTAGACAGATGTCTGAATCTATGCTTAACACTCATGGGCATGGCAGTCCACACGATGGGTTTGGAAATAGTGCTGCCCAGAAATCTGATTACTCTTCTCCCCCTGAGGTTGGTGTACCAGTGCCTGCAACTCGATGTCTGTGCATTGTCATTGTGGAGGCACAGGCTAGTGCTACCACAGCCATGGCAGAGAAAGTGAAGGTCATCGAGGGTGTGCATGCCGACCTATGGGAGTGTATGACTTCAATGTCTGATTTCTTAAATAGACCGAATAACACAGTGGACTGTGCAATGTCTTCTCTGGGTAATTTGGCAGGGATGAGGGTCTGTCCTTGCAGGTGTTCATCTGCAGCATCCACAGATGTTAGCCAACATGGTAGTAGATGTGAAAGATCTTGCTAATGCATTGCTAACACTTCCATAGCAGCATCAACTGTAGAGGTATCTACTCCTAGGAGGAGCCATTCCTGTGGTCATGGCTATCATCATGCTGGTAAATCTCCTAGCAGATGTCAGTCAAAGTCATGTAGCACACTAGCATCTAGCCTGGGCTGTGATACAGCCAGTACAACTCCTGGTAGAGCCAGCTCTAATGGGTGGGGAGTGCAAGGGAATCTGAACCCCTGGCCATGCATAACTCAGACATGTTCAGTAGGCCGATCCACAGTTCTGCACCAACTGATGAGGCTGTGTTTTCTCCCCACACACACACATACACCACCACAGCTCCTTGAACATCAGACATATCCACAAACCCTAGCCATTTCTCACATTAACTCTCCCATACCACTTCTAACAGTCACCCAAAATGTACTTTTTCTTTTTACACACATTAGCACTAACGCACTTCCTTGTGGAAGACATGCACTCTATACTCACTTCCCTATCTGTACAAATGATGATAACTGTATGCTGCCCCCTTTGTGCAGTGTTACTTGAGTTGCCTATATCTGCTGCACAATGTGGCCAGCCACAGCATGAGTAAGCACAGTCTGATGTTTTCATATGTATTATTTTTAGTGTAGTGTGAATGCTTAAGACGTGCATAGTTATGTTGTAATGCTTTGTGCAATGTGTGCCTATTTGCCACTGCCACAGCATACTGTGCCCACCTCTGTCTGGCACAGTCCTCGCCCCTTGCTGCTGGTTCCTCCTCTGACTCCTCCTCATCTGTCCCAGCTTCCATTGCCTGTTATTCTCAGAAACATTGACTGTGCAGACTGCTACCCTGCTGTAGCTACTTCTTAAGTATAACAATGCACACACATTCAGTACTTTGACACATGTGGCAGGGTCATACTGCAGGGCACCAGTGGATGAATCCAGGCATTGAAAGTGTGCCTTCAGCTGACAAAACATATGGTCTGTAATGTTTGTGGCTTGTAATAGTACACAGTTTTATCCCTGGTCCGTCTGATTGTATGGTTTTCAGATGGGTGTCATGAGCCAGAGTTCCAGGGCATATCTGATTTCACCAATAAGATACCCATGTGGGAAGTCACCTCCTCACAACCATTGGTAAAGGTCACATGTGTGCCATATGATGGTGTTGTGTAAACTGCATGTGCTGCCTATACACATATTGTAGATGATAGCCTGTGTATTACAGACCGCAGTGCAGTTGATGGAGTGGTACCCTTTGTGGTTCACTTACCTCCTTCCCAGTTCACCAAGTGGAGCCTTTATTTCAATTTGGGTGTAATCTATGGTCCCCAGTACCTCAGAGAAATGGGATATGTATAGAACTCCCCACAGGGTATTGGTTGTCTTCTCTGGGGGTACAAGGGAACCATATGTGCACCCCATAAGCTAAAGCATGGCATCAAGAAACTAATGGAGAATTCCAGTGTCAGATGCCTGAGGTATGCCCATTGTATCCCCTGGAGATAAATGATAGGGTGATGTAGTTAATATATATATAAAGCCATACATACATTTGTATCTACAGGGATAGGCACTCCTTGCTTCCTATGGACTATTCATGAGGCTGAACCATTTCCATGATTTCTTGCATGGTGTACCTGCCTACATTGTAGCTCTTCACTATGTTGGAATCATGGAGGGCCTGAAATCATAAGCACCATCACATGACCTTATGCCTCCAGTAGCAATGTTGTGCACTGCTGAGCAACGCAGCTGAAAGAAAAGCATCCTGCAGATACACATTTACTATGACTGCAGCAGCCTCTAGCATAATTGTGCAATGTACTCCAGCTGAACAGAGGTATACGACCAAATTCAAATATAAAGCAGGTGCAACTCCTCCGCAAAACTAGTCAGCTAAGTAGGGCCTAGTGCTGGCCGGGAGGGGGGGGCTGGCTGGCCTGGCTTTAAAAAATTCTCCACTACTTTACAAGCATGTATAAGAAATTTATTTCTACAGCTGCAGAAGAAATCAATAGTTCCTGTTCTACATCTTCAGAATATTTGCTGTTGCTTTCTTCCAAGAATGGGAGACAAGTGCTAGAGATTTGAGCTCAGGGCTTTCTTTGTAGCATCTTGATGGACGGGGGACTTTGTGTTGCAGAGATTCTTACTATGGAAAGTTATCATTGTAGAGAAATTGATTTATGCACTGGGCAACACAGATAATGTTTTGCAGAATGGTGTGTGTGTGTGTGTGTGTGTGTGTGTGTGTGTGTGTGTGTGTGTGTGTGGGTGTGTGGGTGTGTGTGTGTGTGTGTGTGTGTGTGTGTGTGTGTATATGTTCTCCCGTCAAGTCACGCCCCTTGAAAGATTCACTTAATGAATATGGTAATTATAGGCAGAAAATAGGATAATTGTGAATTACAGACACAGAAAATTTAGGTAAGGGAAAATCACTGGGGTTTACTACTCGTTAATACTACCAGTCATTATTGGGAAGTACATTTTATTCACTGTCTGGTTAAATGACTTGCTCAAAGTTACACAGTAGGCAAATGGACACAGTAGGCAAATGGAATTAGAACGATTCAAAGTGTGAACCTTTGACTACAGGAAAGAGCTCATTAAGAGCTAAGAGCCTTAATCCATTGTACTAACTGCCAGACCTTCTTTAAAATCGTCACCTTCTGATAAATCATGGAAGATAACAGTCAGTCAGTAATGGCAGTCATTAGAGTTTCACAGTTGTTGTTGTTTAGAAAATGCATTTCAACTTAATTAGACTTGTCTGTCATTTCAAGCTCAGAGTCACTAACAGACATCTTGTAGTCTTTTAGCAAGTCACTCAGACAGTAAGTAATGTCTTTCGGCATTTCCTGGTTAGGGGTTGCCACAGCAGAACTCCAGTCCTCTAATAATTGGCAGTGGATTTTTACGGTGCTGAGTTGCCAGCTCGACACCCAACCTTCAAAGAAGGGACACCCATTCACGCTTGCACCTATCTGCATGTCTTTAACGTCACTCAACCGCGGGGAGGACATGCAGACTCCACACAGAAGGCGCTCCAGCTGAGAATCGAACAGGAGAAACTCTTGCTGTGAGGCGACAACGCTAACTGCTGCACCACCACGGCATACTGCACCACCGCCACATCACTCAGACAGTGCTCCTTGTTAAACCCTGAAATGAAACACTTTGTATAGTGAGTTTACCTGGATAAGAAATCGATAAAATAAAATGGTATCTAAATTTTGGCTTTGTTCACACTTCTTGAGCAAAGAAACTGGGAGGTATTTTTGTTCATTACTTGTAAAAAAGTGTGGCTTTCTGGCAAACTGTAGTGGACTGCTATAGTTAAATAATGGTAGGCATAAGTGTCTGAATTTGTATCTTTTAGAAAATTCTTGCTAAGGCAAAGTTTTTATTTTGGCAACTTTCTAAATATATAAGACAACCAGTTAAACTCTGTTACTAATTTTTTTTTTGGTATTTGTCTCTGATTTGATCTAAGAATTTAAGAGGGCTGAGTGAGGTTGCAATGGGTTTCACTGTCTGGTTTTGATAGCAGTGAGATGAGATACATTTCTGATCCATTATTTGTGAATGTATTCATTCACTTGTACTCAAGCAGGTATCTCAGGATTACGAACAGTCATGTAAGTTGTTGCAATTGTTAGCTGTGTATGTGTGTGTGTGTGTGTGTGTGTGTGTGTGTGTGTGTGTGTGTGTGTGTGTGTGTGTGTGTGCGTGCGTAAATACTTGGTTCCTGCAACTCACAGGAGTTATGGTGTAAAGGAAGGAGTTAATTGTAGTAAGCAGGAACATTATCATATGAGCCATGCTCTTTAGGTACTAGCCTTGGTTTCCTTGTTTTGTTGACAGTATGTTTATTATTTGGGTGTGAATCAACTGGACAGCATGACATCTACAAGTTTAATATTAACATTTTAATTGTGAAAACATTTGTAATTAACTTTGTTTTTTGCAGGCACATGGGTTTGAAATGCATTATACTGGGCTACAACACTCTGTCTGGTACTTAGCGCAGATGAATAATGCTATGAACTTCTTCTGTAGTGCGGGGCTCGAATTCCTCAATCTTCATTTGTCTGCTTTATGACTATGACCAAGTAATTTCACCAGACAATACTCCTAGGCTGCCCTAAAAAGGGGCACTTCCATCCAATGAGCTGTACCACGTTAGCAAATGTGTTGCTCGTTTTTCTTTTGAATTCTTACGCCCTTCACATAAACACTAATTAGTGCTTCACTATATGCTGTATGCCTATGAGTTCCAACACATGCCTTGAATCTTAATGGATAGCCAGATAAGAAACTGGGATCCCTGTACAGAATCAAACCCTTTCTTACTCCAGTAGCTAGGTCTGCTATAGCTAGAACTCACCTTTTATCCACTCTGCTCTATGCCGCTCCCATTTATACTAATATCTCAAAAAACAACCTCAAGAAACTAACAACTTCCTATAATAATATTGCTAGATTTGCTACAGGCTCTCCTTTCAGAACCCATCACTGCCTTAATCTTAAACAATTAAACTGGCTAGAATTCCTTAACCAGCTTCAATTTCACCCGCTTACAATAGCTCATAAGACCCTGTATCAACCTAGCAACACTCCTATACTCTCTAGCCTCATCACACCTTATAACAATCTCAAAAATCTACGTTCCTCAGACAAATTGCTGATTAATACTACTAAATCCAACAACTCAGCGGGTGACTCCTTATTCTCCAACTCTGTAGGAAAACTATGGAATCAACTTCCTTCCGATATCACAGCTCAGACTTCTCTCTTTCTTTTTAAAAAACAACTAAAACCATATCTCAATAATCACTGGCTATGCTCCTGTACTAACCCTGACTAATTCTGCCCCCCCCCGTACTCTTCTCACCCCTTCCTTCATCTACTACCTATTACAAATTAACAACATATCCTATAGTACACAAACTTTATGTATATAAGTAAAAGTTATCTCTGTACCTTAAAGAACTGGATTACTATTATACAGTATTAGTTAAAACTTTTGTATTATCTTATATTTTTTTGATTTTTTTTGACAACACTGTATAACTTCTATTCTTTTAGCATCTATTTACTCTGTACAAATATGTGGAGCTTTTCTCCCTGGGCTTCTACTGGAAATGGACATGCATCCAGTTAGACTAGCCCAGTCAACAAATGTAAAATGTAAATGTAGTATACTTATAATTGAAAAAAAAAAAAAGAGAGAGAAAAAATCCTTTTAATTCTTCTATTTTCTATATTCTTTTAAGAATTTCTTTAGCTAACATGTTATGCTAAAATTATTGCTGTATAAAACTGCTTGTATGGTATAATTATTGCTGTATAAAACTGTTTTGATGTTACTCTCTATTAAATTGTATGTTTTTTCCTTGGAGCTTTTCTCCCCGGGCCTCTACTGAAAATGGACATATATCCAGTTAGACTAGCCCGGTCAACAAATGTAAAATAAAAAATAAATAAATAAAATAAATAAATAAATTTTCAAAAAATATGAGTTTAATGTTTAAGAGGAAGAGTTGTTTACTGTTGCTTATGCTAAGCTTGTTTTTGCTGTGAGACTGTTTTATTTTTTTTTTTTTAGCAAATGGCTGTCAGTGTTTTTGCCATAAAATTTAAAAGAACAGTTTTACATTGAATTCAAATTTCTCTGATCATTGCAGAAGGGAAAAAAAAGAAATAAATAATGTATGCACTGACAAGTTTATGCTAATTAAGGAGAGATTGCCAAGAATATTGGTATGGCAGTGTAGTGGGGGTGCATAGCATTTAAACATTTCTGAATTGGTCCACCATCTTGTTTTTTCTCATCGTGTGAGTCATTGCTTATTATAGAAATTCACTTAGCGCAGTGTGGCAAAGTTTTCTAAATTCAGCCCTACATGCCTATTTGACATATACACTTTATAAAGTCAAAGTGTCCTTAAAAGGAAGTGGGATACCTGATTGACAAGTGTGCGTTACTGATTTATTTTTTTAAATGAACAGATGAATCAGGTTGCAATGCATCAAGTAAATCTTATTTCCTAGAAAGTGCAGCAACCTCAGAGTTGATTATATTAAGTAAAAGGTTCAGTGGGTACAGCCCCTTGCATGGAGGATTTTTTTCCATACAACTCATTAGTTTTGGAGGATTTTTGCGTGAATGTTGTTTAGGAATTTTCTGAATGGCAATTATACTGGTGTCTGTAGCACTGATTCATTAGAATCACTACTAAATATTAACATTATGCTATCTGTTTCGAATAAAGAGTTTTAATTGTTAAACAACATAATACATTTATCGTAAATATGATCTCCAGAACTACTGTTTTATTTTGATTTGAAAATGATTTTGCTTTGCATTCAGAACATGCTCATAGTTCATGTGATAACTCAAAATGTAAAGACTTTCACTGAATTTTTTATATCTGGAGTGCTAAGACAAAAGGATATACTTGAGGCATATACATGACAAGTTTAAAAAGGTAAATAAAGTGTTTTAGGTTCATAGGTTTATTGGTACTTACTAAGCTATTCATCCACGAGGATCTTAGCCTAGCCCTATATTCACATGAAGTTCATAACCTTTATAATTTAAGCACAAACAACCCAGAGCTAAGGAGAACATTCAAATGTTACCCCTATCCATAAGATACAAGGGTTTTAAACTAGGGGTGAATTTGCAGTGTTACAGCTATTCATCCAGATTACATTTGAATAGCGTAAGTGAACTACTTTGCTTTATGTGGAGAGGAAGAATATTACAATTAGGTATTTTCTGTGATATATATCTTCCCTCCAATATGTTCTATATACGTTACAGAAGAGAATAAGAACTCTTAAGTGGGTGCTTATTTTACCACTTGACTTGTGGATGCATAGTAGATCAGAGGAACAGATCACCCCTTAGTGGCATATACAATACTGAGAAAAGAGACAAGACTTTGAGACAGTTAGGGCTTCCAAGATGGCTGCACACTGAGTAACAGCTTAACTTCAGCCCTCCCAATTTGAAAAGTGAAACTCGGCAAAGAGAGATGGAGTTTGTCTTTCTGGGTAAATTACAGTTACTGGTAAGTAAGTGCACTGTTTGCATGCCAGCAAAAAAGAAATGTAGTGAATGGTGAGAGTGAAATGCTAGCTGGAAGAAATCCTGCAGTTGTTTAGCAAAAAGAAGATCAAACTCCAGCTTTGGTGCAAGATGTGGTCTAGAGGAAGAAATAGGTCAGTGGGCTCAGAGCTAATTAAAATAAATGAAATACAGAAGAAGTATATCAACGCAAATAACAAAAAAATGGAAAAAATGGAAGAAGCCTTAAACAGATATTCAGATGAGCTGATAAAACTGCAAAAATCATAGGTCAAAATGTAGAAAAAGCTGTCTGAGTAAGAGACTGCTCAATAACAGATGTTTCATAATATGGTATAACTAGAGGACAAGGTACATAAGGAAAACCTGAAACTTTCTGCTGTACAGAGATACTGGAAGGAGCAGGCTGTTAGGCTTTGCTAGCATTGGTTACCATAAAAATCAACAAACCAGTTGTTTTGACTTGAAAAAGAAACCTCCTCCCTGCATTTTTTTGGCTGTAACTGAAACACATAAAATAAATTTAGGTCCATCTCAAAGGAATTTTCAAATTCTCTATATTTTGTACATTCTAAATTCTGCTTCTGTTACATAAATATTGTAATCAGTACACTGCCAGAACTGACAGCTGCAGCCCCTTTGCTCAAGTTCCTCCCTCCCCCATAGTCACTTATCTAACCTAATTAAACAAAAGCTTGCAAAACTAATGAAAACTCACACATTTACCTAGTTCCCTCAGTCCTATCTATAATACTATACAATACGTCTATGAGTAAATGGACAATACCTGTGACAAAATGTGACCTTCTATTAGCTTATTAAGAAGTCTAACATTGCTTGGGAACCTACCTTATTACAAGGGCTTCTGATAACATTTGTCCACTCACTAAGATACAACCACGGTCTACCCACTCCATTCCCCTACCCTACTCTACCTCCAGTTCCCACCACCTTCACTACACTTAAATTTATTTAGACTTAGCCACTCCCACTACTCGTGCAGCCTACCAAATTGAGAAAACCAAATAACCTTGTAAATATTAATCTCTCAAGTAACACCACCCTTCTGTCTCCCTGTTTCATCAATAATCAACAAATTTGATAATCTTTAAGAAAATAAAGAGTAATTAACCAAAACCACTTGTTTCTATCTATTCATATAAACATACTCCATAATCTTTCAATACCTAAAATATAACCCCCCTACAAACAATACCCATTGAATCACCATCGTATATAACTTACTTATTAAACTTTTAAGGAGCAGGCACCAATAATACTTCTTAACCAATTCCCTCTGTCAACTAAAATACATAATGCTACCACTTTATATTGCAATATTCTTGTCTGTCTCACTAGCAGGTCACATAACCTCTTACCATTCCCAACTAAACACCCATGTACCCTGCTATGGTGTGCTATCCCCTCAACCAGATCACACAAAACATATACACTTTGAGATATTTCCATCAATATACAAAACTACAGTCTTCAATTACTTCACTTATGTCATCCCACCCCTTGAGGTATCACAACAAATCTCTCTTAGGTATGAGAGATTCATAGCCATATTCCTTAATAATCTTGTTAATATAGCATCATATCTTACAATTTGTAGAAATGTCCACCTGGCCCCATTTGCTCTACATCAAGACTCATTGATACATCCTCCTCACAGAACCACAGTATTTCTAACCTGCCTAGAGAGGGATCAGATCTATTAATCCTAAACATAAACAACAGAAGTGTACTTAAGATTTGAGAGCTACACGCTACCATCTCACTCTACTCACCAGATCCAGTATTACTAACAGAAACCTTGTTGAAGCCACAGATTGATGACAATGAAATTATTCCTCCAGGCTAAATTCTTAGAGCAGACAGAAAGGGTAAAAGAAGTGGTGGAATATTTGTACTGTTCAAAAATAACCTCATACTACAACCACTAAAATGAACTATCCAAAATTTTAATAACGCTGAAATACTCTCACCAACCTGAAAATCAGCTCTAAAAAGTACCTACTCATAGTCAGAACATACATACCACCTGGTAACAACCTAGCAGCCATAGAGCACATCCTACACTGGACCTCTAAAACTTTACTCCAAGGAACAATAAACAATAATCGTGATTTTAATACAGATTGGCACAGCTGTAATTCACAGAATCCCACTAACCACATAAACCTTCATGACTTTACCCAAATTATTCAAACTGCCACCAGAACAGACAAAACTTCTAATAGACAGTCTATACTAGACGGGATAGTATCTACTAAAGAATCCCACTCACAATACACTGGCTGTCTGCCAGACAGTCGTAGTGATCACATACCAGTTTACCTCTCAAGTGTACAGATTTTTGTAGAATGTCTGGATTTTTGCCTTATATTTTTGGTCCATTTTTCATAAAATTGTGGTTTTCCGGCAAATTAGTGGCAGATCACTAAGGACTGAAGTTAAAAAATAATGAGAGACATTTGAGTTTCAGACTTCACACCCTTCAGAAAACTCATGCTAATGCAAAACGTGTTATTCTATCAACTTTCTAAGATTGTAAGAGCAATATTTAAAAATTGTCCATATTTTTGGGCCTTTGTCCAGATTTCTTGCTCTAAGAGGTTGAGAGGTATGCATACCAACTTACTTCCTTAGGCAACGTTCATACCTTCTAAAACACAACATCTACTGCCATATCACAAATAAGAAAAAATTCAACACCTAAACCTTTTTATTAATCCTCACCCACTGTAATTGGACTTCTTTAAAAGCCCCGCCCCTGGAGGCAGCTGTGGAATATTTCAATTCCACCTTCCTCAGCATACTAAGCTGCGGTGGTGGTGCTGAGGAATATTTCAATTCCACCTTCCTCAGCATACTAAGCTGTGGTGGTGGTGCTGCGGTAGCATTGTCGTCTCACAGTAAGACGTTGTCCTGTTCAATTCTCAGCTAAAGCGTCTTCTGTGTGGAGACATGCGTGAATGGGCGTACCTTCATTGAAGGTTGTGCGTCAGGCCTGGCAAGTCAGTACGTAAAAATCTACTGCCAATCATTAGCGGACTGGAGTTCCGCTGTGGCGTAACCGGAAAAAGCCGAAAGATACAACAACCTTCCTCAGCATACTGGACAAAAAAAGCTCCACCTAAGTTTATATGATCAAGGTCAGATTACTGCCCTTGGCTAACTAAGGAAACTAGAGCTCTACTGAAGCAGAGACATATGGCCTGGGAAATGTGGCAAGGAAACAAATCTCAATCAAACCTCCTTACATATCAAAAACTGAGGAACACAACCAAAAAACAAGTCAAACTAGATAAAATAAATCATACAAATATCCAAACAAAACATGAAAACAACCCCAAAAATTCTAGTCAGCCATAAAAACAATCCCACATCCTGGTCAAGCTTCAACCCGACACCCCTCTACCTCAAGCAATCTAAGTTCTACAGCTGAACAATTTAATAAATACTTTACAGAAAGTGTACTATTATCACTCACCAACAATAATTCCTTTGCCCCATTAACAACACCCTTAACAACAAATAACAACATAAATACATTTTCCTTTCAGCCCATTCCAACAAACACCATAAAAATACTGAAAAAAATTAAACCCACAACTATAGCAGTTGATAAATTGCCAGCTGAGTATCTAAGCCTATCAGCCAATGCTATTGCCTACCCAATCTCAATTCTTATTAACTGTTCTATCACCGAGCAGTTAATACTTTCTTTCTGGAAACTCTCATAAATAATACCTTTCCATGTGGTAGTACTATTGAGCTCTTCAATTACAGGCCCATTAGCATTTTATCCCCACTGTCCAAAATTCTGGAAAGGTGCATTCATTCACAACTTCTGGAATACCTCACCACCAATGACCTAATATCTACTTCACAACATGGATTTAGCCCCAGTCATAGTACTACAGCCACTCTCAGCTTCACAAACATAGTCAATCAATACAGAAATGAAAGTAATATAGTCTCAACCATCTTTCTCGATCTCTCAAAAGCTTTCAACATGGTTTCTCATCGCAAATTACTGGTAACACTCTCCAACCTAAATCTCAGCCTCTCAGCACATACATGGTTAAGGAACTATCTATCAGGATGTCGACAAGCAGTAAAATGGGAAAAAGAACTCTCTCCTACTCACAGTCTCCCTAGGTGTACCTCAGGTTTCTATTCTTGTTCCCCTCCTCTTTGTAATATTTACTAATAATCTTAACAAAGCCACTTCTCTTGCCTCTGTATTCCAATATGCAGATGATATCACCCTTACATGTGCCACTCCTTCCATACACAAAACTCCAAGATATAAATCAAAAGTCCTTCTTTGAAATCGAATCCTGGCTTTCAGAAGTACAGTTTACACTAAACCCCAATGAAACAAAACTTATGATTTACCATTCTACTCAAGCCACTGACCGCCCACCCCCTTTTTCCATTAAAGATATAAATAATACAATTATCACATCAGTAACCTCTACAAACCCCTTGGATGTCATGAATGACAGTAACTTAACATTTGATATAAACATATCCCAAACTATAAAGTACACAAAAAAACTAGGAATACTTCATAGAAACAAGCAGTTTTTAACTCATAATACTAGAATAACAATAGCAAGATCACACATTCTCTCAACTCTCTTGTACACTTCTCCCATCCTTATCAACCTGAAAAATTATGATCTAGGTAAACTGGAAGATTGTTATAATAAAATTGGAAAATTTGCTACAGATTCTTCATATCAAACACATCATTGTCTAGCCCTGAAGCAACTACCCTGGATGAGACTTCCCCAATTACTGGCCTGTAATCAGCTGACAACAGCCAAAAACTTCATCCAGAAAAAACACCTGTTCTCCAAAACATAACTGAACTATATACCAACAGCCGAGCATTGCACTCTACTAACAAATCACTTCTAAAAGTAAGCAAAGCTAGGAATACTGCAGGTGACTATATTTCTAACCACATAGCCACAATCTGGAACCTGCTCCCACAAATTGTAAGATCTACTTCTAACACTACCCATTTAAAAAAATACTTAAAAATCACTTATCTAGTTCATGATTATGCTCATGAACCAATCCAAGTTAGCACAGTTCTTCTACAAATATTCCCCATTCACTACTCAAATAGTACTGTGAAAACTAACCACCTCCCCTGTATTGCTAACTTATAATTATGTCACCTTAGCTTACTCTCCTGCTAAAATACTACTATGTGCCACTTACTTCTCTAAGCCAAATCTAGTTTCCACATAAGGAGCTTCTACCCAATTCTTTCTACTCCAAGAATAATCTCAGACACAAGCTAATAAGCACTTCTGCCTTTTTACATTTTCTCCTTAATCTTTTTTTCTCTCCTTACCTGCCTACTATGCCTTATTTCAAGTCAATATAAAGATTTTCCTTCTTAAATCTCAACCTTTCCCTGAATCTGACTTCCTATAAACACTAGCTATTACCAGTTGTGTCCAACACATTTAATGTGTATGAATGTAGTTTATCACTTAAGCATTATACTTACTAAAACAAAAATAGTGAGCCAATAATTATCTATTATAACTAGTTAATTTGTATATATTAGGTGGATCCCTGTCTTTATCGTATTATTGTTTGCTCAAAGCTGCAGTGAGTTAGGCCTTCTGCCCTTGCTCTACCATTTTCCAAATGCCTGCTGAGAGACTACAAATGATATGGGATTATTTTCAACTGTTCTTCATTTTCTGATTAACTAAAACAATATTTGCTGCATAGCTGTTTGTTTAAACTGTGCAACTGCATTTTACTACATATTTAGATTGTCTGCTAATTGAATTCCTCTTATAACTGTAATTATTGTTCATCTGTTTGTTTTGTTCATTTTACTTGTTTGCTGCATTTGAAAAACACTAGCTTAGACTAGCTTCAGGTTTTTGCTGAATCTAGTACTGTTTGTGACCTTTGCTTATAAAACAGTTAATTTTTTGTCTGGAGAGGCTCTGCCCTTTGCCCTTGTGGCAGGAAGGTACAGTTGGGATTGATCTAGCTAGCGTTACTGTTGCAGATTCTGTTTAGGGTGTTTTGATTGAATAATTTGAACTTTGGCAGCTTCCTGTTTTTCTGCTTTAAAATGCCTGTGTTTGAACCAGTTTGTGGTTATTTGCACAAAGCTGCTGTGAGTTAGGAATTCTGCCCTTGCTTTACTGTTTTCCAAACACCTGCTGAGAGACTATAAACAATACGTGCTTATTTTCAACTATTTTCTGCACTTTCTGTTTAAATAAAACAATACTTGCTGCATACCTGTTCATTTAAGCTGCATAATTGTATTTTACTGCATTTTTAGATTGTCTGCTAATTGAATTCCTCTTACATCTGCAACTACTGTCCACCTGCTTGTTTTGTTCAATTTACTTGTTTCCTGCACTTGGAAAACACTATAAAACAGTTAATCTTTTGTCTGGAGAGGCCACCTCCCCCTTTGTGCCCTTGTGGCAGGAATGTACAGTTAGGACTGATCTAGCTACAGTTACAGTTGAACTTTGGCTGTTTCCTGTTTTTCTGCTTTAAAAAGTCTGTGTTTGAACCAGTGTGTGCTCGTTTGCACCTGTTTGCGCATTCCACACTAGTGAACAGAGGGACTGCCAGTTACAATCTCCTGCTCTCTCTTTTCTTGCAAATATTACCTAAACCAGTGCTCTCCATGTCTAAACCTACTAATACCTTCCCCTGTTGTATTCCCTCTTCAGGTCTTAAAGCCAGACCAAGATTATTCCTAGGACCATGAACTGTTTCCCCCCTTTTCTCCTACCATCCTGGTTGACATGGGTGTATGAGGCAAGTATAGTAACAGGGTCATGTACACTGACACCCCCCTACATCTAAATCATTCCTATACCATTTGTGAGGGATGCACCTACATTATAAAGCTGGAATCACAGCTCTCTCACACAATAGATAGCAATACAGAGTGGGTTGTCAGCCTGCCTACCACAACTCCTACTCATGACACACAGCATATACATAGACCGACATATGCAGAGATACTCACAAAAAATCTAACTCTGTTTAGGGCATTTTGATTGGATAATTTGAACTTTGTCTGTTTCCTGTTTTTTTGTTTTAAAAAGCCTGTGTTTGAACTGGTTTGTGCTTGTTTGTGCAAAGCTGCAGTGAGTTAGGCCCTCTGCCCTTGTTCTACTGTTTTCCAAATGCCTGCTGAGAGACTAAAAACAAGTGCTTATTTTCAACTGTTTTTTTGCTCTTTCTGATTAACTAAAATAATATTTGCTGCATATCTGTTTGCTTAAACCGTACAACTGTAGTTTACTGCATTTTTTCGATTGTCTGCTAATTGAATCCCTCTTACAACTGTAATTACTATTCATCTGCTTGTTTTGTTCATTTTATTTGTTTAGTGCACTTGAAAAACAGTATGATAGACTAGGTTCAGGTTTCTGCTGAATCTAGCACTGTTTGTGAGCTTTGGAGCTTCTAAAAGAGTTAATCTTTTGTCTGGAGATGCCCCCCCTGCTCTTGTGGCAGGAAGCTACAGTTTGGACTAATCTAGCTAGAGTTACTGTTGCAGGGCTCTGTTTAGGGTGTTTTGATTTGACAATTTGAAATTTGGCTGTTTCCTGTTTTTCTACTTTAAAAAGCCATTATTTAAACCGGTTTGTGATTATTTGCTCAAAGCTGCAGTGAGTTAGGCCTTCTGCCCTTGCACTGCTGTTTTCCAAACACCTGCTAAAAGACTACAAATGATAAATGATTATTTTCAACCCTTTTCTGCACTTTCTGATTAACAAAAACAACATTTTATACATATCTGTTTCTTTAAACTGTGCAACTGTATTGTATTGCATTTTTAGATTGTCTGCTAATTGAATTCTTCTTACAACTGTAGTTACTGTTCACCTGTTTGTTTTGTTCATTTTACTTGTTTGCTGCACTTGAAAAACACTAGTGTAGACTTGGTTCAGGTTTCTGCTGAATCTAGTACTGTTTGTGACCTTTGGAGCTTATAAAACAGTTAATCTTTTGTCTGGAGAGGCCACCTCCCCCCTTGTGCCCTTGTGGCAGGAATGTACAGTTAGGACTGATCTAGCTACAGTTACAGTTGAACTTTGGCTGTTTCCTGTTTTTCTGCTTTAAAAAGTCTGTGTTTGAACCAGTGTGTGCTCGTTTGCACCTGTTTGCGCATTCCACACTAGTGAACAGAGGGATTGCCAGTTACAATCACCTGCTCTCTCTTTTCTTGCAAATATTACCTAAACCAGTGCTCTCCATGCCTAAACCTACTAATACCATCCCCTGTTGTATTCCCTCTTCAGGTCTTAAAGCCAGACCAAGATTATTCCTAGGACCATGAACTGTTTCCCCCCTTTTCTCCTACCATCCTGGTTGACATGGGTGTATGAGGCAAGTATAGTAACTGGGTCATGTACACTGACACCCCCCTACATCTAAATCATTCCTATACCATTTGTGAGAGATGCACCTACATTATAAAGCTGGAATCACAGCTCTCTCACACAATAGATAGCAATACAGAGTGGGTTGTCAGCCTGCCTACCACAACTCCTACTCATGACACACAGCATATACATAGACCGACATATGCAGAGATATTCACAAAAAATCTATCTAAATGCCAGAAACCTCCAAAACACATACATACTAAATCAACCATAACACCCAAAACACACAATACACATAATGACACTAGCACAAGTGTCTCACCATCAAATAAGGCAATGCACATCCACTCCAAATTTCTAAGTCATAGGAGACTCTATAGTGAGATACACAGATGTCCCCCTCACTGGGCTGAACAAGGGGAACGTCACTGTCAGCTGTCTTTTTAGTGCCAGGATCTGCCAGATTACAAAGGCACTCAAGTCTCTCAACAACAAGTAGTGTTATGATTCAGTTATAGTAGATGTTGATGTGAACGACTTGATATGTACTTCCATGGATTACATGAAGAGAGAAATTATTGAGCTCTCTGATTATGTTTCACAGACAGGTGCATCCCTAGCCTTGAGCAGCATATTACCCTCACCTAGGATGATACCACAATATAAACAGAAAATCATTGACTTCAATAATTGGCTTAGTTTCTGGTTCATTCTAAGGGGATCCAGGTTCTGTCAGCCTGGGAAGACATGATCAATAGACCTCGATGCTTTGCCAGATATGGTCTTCATCTGTCACACCTGGGATTTCCGCTACTGGCTAAGGCTCTTGCCACCTCCATAGTGCCTCTTTCAGGCAATGTCATAAGGACAAAATTCCAGATGTAAAAATGTTATCAAAAAACAACCTCAAGGTTATGCTACTAAACACTAGGAGTCTTAGCATGAAACTGCACTCACTGGAAACAGTACTCACCTTGGGAGATGCTGACATCTGTGCAGTCACAGAGACCTGGTTCAAGGCTGTGGTGAGCACCCCAGCCATACTGGGTTATACCTCCTACCACACGTTCAGACCACGAACAGAAGGCATGAAAACTAAAGGAGGCGATGTATCAATATTCATTAAAGATAAATACACCTACAGATTGGTTAACTCATTCACTCCAATGGAGCTCAGTAAGTTTGCACTGTAACTTCCAATGGGCAATGCCTAAGCCATTTCACAGAATCAAATTATGTCTTCACATTTCAAACAAATGTTGATATCTCTTGAACCATAGGGTTATGAAAGAGGTGTAAATATTAAACTGTTCAGCATAAAATATTTTTATAGTTGTAGTATTCTTTAGGTTCTAGGTCTTAAACTGAATTTTATAAGTCACAGTAAACACAGAAACTATTATGTTTGTAATATTTTGTAAACAACTTAGAATATCTCAGCAACCACCCATGTTACTCACATACTGTCAGCAGCATTTTATTCATCTAGATGAGAGCTTTCTGTCTGTGTTACTTGGTTGTTGAGATATTTAGAAAAATGTGAACATTATATCTATATAAATTAATATAGTAAAAACAACAGTTAATATCTCTTTTCTTTCACCAGACAGAGGTCAAATATTAATGCAGTTGAGTTTGCTATTGTATATGCTTTAAGATGAACTCTTTTAAAACCTTGTACAAAGCATGGTTTTGGAATTATTGATGCAAATATGAACAAGCAATATTTGACATCTAGTGGCGTCAGTAAGCGTTAACTGTAGATGCACTTGGAGGCGTCACTCGGATGTAATGAGTTAAATAGTATGATTCCTTGGAGACACTTCAGGTGCAACTAACTGTTGATAGGACACCTATTCAAGTCATTGCCAGCTACAGGACTCCCCTCTATGAATCAATGCACCCACTCTGCCTACTTGGATCTACCAGAATCCATCAAGATACATCTGAACACCATGGTTCTAGGTGATTTTAATTACCCATCCATTGACTAGGTAAATTACTTGTGCTCAAACTCACTTGCCCAAAGGTTCCTCAAGTTCATTAACTCCAGCACCCTGGACCAGCTGGTGGTCACCCCAACTCAGGGTACCAACGTCTAGGATCTGATGCTTACCAATATGGGGGGACCACTGTAGCACCCCCATTGTGAGGTCTTTGTTAGATTTATCTTGTCAGATCTGACCACAAATCAGTCTCATTTGAAGTAACTATCACACTGGACCCCCCCCCCCCCACAGCAATTAAACTAAAAAACTTCTCCAAAGCAGATTATATCCTTCTAAGGGATGGTATAAATAGTTTCACTGTACCTCCCCCCTCAGATGGAACTGGCAACTATGCCGAGTCTTATACCAATGCTTTCTACAAACACCTGTATGATTGCATTGATGCTGCCATACCTGAAAGGACCAAAACAAGCTCTTCAAGGAAGAGCAAACCTACCTGGTGGACAACTGCCATTAACAAGCTTTACAATAACAGGAAGAAATTGTTGTCCAAAAGTATGAGGGAGCATGCCCTAAACTGGAAACACTCCTTCCTCAGCCTAAACAAGTGAATAAGACTTCTTGTGGAGTCCTCCAAAGCAAACTACAAATCCAAATAAGCATCATCATCTAAGGACAGCCATAAGGCATTCTTAGTTACCTCCGTAGCTTAAAAGGTAAGACCCAGATTTGTGCTGAACTGGTAGTTAATGATACCACTTACACTCAGCCTGTGGACATAACAAACCTGTTAGCTGACAGGTTCTGTGAAAACTTCAGTCCCCTGTCCACACCACACATACCCCATGACATTCTTTCCCCTGTCCCCCACCTTGTACCTCTAAACAGCAGGTCATAAATGCCCTCTCTAAGGCCAAAAACACAGCAGCTATGGGACCTGATAACATCCCAGGCTGCATCCTACATGGACTCCAGCAAGAATTAGCAGCACCATTGGGTACTCATTTCAATAATAGTCTAAGCACCGGCTTCATCTCAGCTGAATGGAAAATGGCCACTGTTATCCCCTTGTATAAAAGTGTTGCTTCCACTGACCCTGGGAACTACAGAACTATTAGCCTGACTAACCTTATCTGCAATGCCATGGAATAAATCATCATGGACGTTATAAACAAAGATATAGGAAATCTCCAAACACTTGACCCTACTCAGTTTGAATTGGTTAAAGGGAGATTATGCCTGTTAAACCTGGAGGACGTCTTTGAGACAGTCACCAGACCCCTGGATGAGGGGAAAACTGTGCATGCAGCATACCTAGACTTGGCCAAGTCTTTTGACACTATTCCCCACTCAGGCATTATTGACAAACTCACCCAGCTAGGTATCAACCCTTACGTCATTAGATGGGTTGCTAACTGCCTCACCGATAGAACCCATACAATCAAAATAGGGGACTCCACTTCCAAGTGCAGACCTGTACCCAGTGGTGCTCCTCATGGATCAGTCCTGGGACTTCCACTGTTCAGAATCTATTTCACTGAAGTACAAGCAAAAACTAAAGGTCTGTGGCTGGCAAAGTTTGCTGATGACTGCAAACTAGGAGCAGTCATTGAATCCCCAATGTCAACATCCCGCAAGAGGGTCTTACACAAACAAATGATTGGTGCCAAAGTCAAGGCCTTAAACGCAGTGCAAAAAATGTATTATCATCCCTTTTTGTGTGATGTTCAGGCTAGCTATCACATCAGTAGAAACACCCTAAGTGGTGAGTGACCTGAGCACACAGGTTGACAGCAACCTTATATTTGATCAACATGTATCCACAGTGGTAAGAAGGCCATTCTATATTGCTCATCTCATAAATAAGGGTATTGCCTCCAGAACAAAATAAGTTCCCTGTACTCTTCCCTCATTGAGCCAATAACTGAGTACAATGGCCCTTTTAGTATGTACCTTTCCAGGCACTTGCAGCAATTGGGAGACCACAAAAGTTCCTCACATGGAGAATTCAAGGTCTTCAGCATCTGTCCTATGTGGATCGGCTAAAATTACCATCACTTTACTCCATTGAAGATTAAAGTGGGGGATTTCCTCTTCGATACGTTCTGTGTGAACACAGAAACCATGTAGGGGTATCATCTTCCTCGTTTGTTATTTGTATTATATTTAGAACTACTGACAAAGAAAATAAGAGACTCAGAAATTCAAGGATATAATTGATATGGTAATCAAGAAAAATTGGCTTTATTTGCAGATGATATTATTTTGTGCCTGATAAAACCAGAAAATGACAGAATTAATGAAGATGAAACAAAGGCATTAGTTGTAAAGTATGTGCCAACACAAAAATTGGTTCAGCAACACCCATACTTATGGGAAAATGATAAAATGAAATACTTAGAAGTATGGGTAAAAACGGATTCTGTTACAGCAACTAAGGAAATATGAGAAGAGACTAAATGAAAGATAAAGCAAAAACCGAGAAAAATGGAAGCTCTGTTTTATGAATATGGATAGCAAGATACAAGCGGTGAAAATATTTTTAGAACCTTAATTTTATACACAAGTCAGGCATATTTTATCAACTAGAGAAGTTGTGGATAGCAATTAATAAAGAGATGAAGAAATTTACCTGGGAGGCAAAAAGGGCAAGAGTCAAGTGGGATAAGTTGATTTTTCGAATACAACAAGGTGGTTTAGGATTACCTGATTTAAATGGGTATTTCAGAACTACACAGCTAAGGCTCCTATACATAGCACAAACATAAAGCTATAATTCAAAGTAAAAATGGATGGTGATGAAACAGGGAAAGTTCAAGAAATAAGGAGAGACTGGGAATTTGGATGCAGATCCTTAAGGAGAATAACAATAACCATACAGAATATTATATTCATAAAGTATCTGAAAGTATTTTAAGAAGTAAGCCAACCTGGGAGTAGAGAAAAGAGACTCTGATGTTAGGGATGACTGCAATAAATTAGGGATACAGAGAATGGGCAAGAAGGGGCTGCAATTTACTGGAGAAAACTAGCAAAGAAACCAAAGTATTGAGAGCAAAAACATAGAGCAGGGAAGATAACAGAGTGGGAAGAGGCCAAGAATAGATTTGGACTGCAGGCTAGAGATTGCCTTCCCTACCAAGGATTGATATCAGAGTATAGGCAAAGAGAAAGGAATAGGGGGTCCTTAGTGAAAGACTAGCACTGGTAGATTTTTTATTATAATTTAGGATGGAAGCTGCTGTTAAAAAGGGATAATTTGTAGGCTATATAAAATATTGCATGATAACTATAGGAATCAATCAGAGGAGGTTAGAAAGCATTGGGAAAAAAGACTGGATAATCAATTCATAAAGAAACAGTTGGAGGATATGTGTATGGCTACCAAATATGCAGCAAAGTCAAGATTTAAGATTTTTGAATGGAAGTATTTGCATAGGTATTTTATACTTCAAGCAGACTCCAAATAATTTTCTTTAGATAGTCTGCAAATGTTGGAGGTGTGATGAGGAAGAAAGAGGTAATTGAGAACATATTTTTGGGAGTGTAATGAGTTGGCAGACTTTAAAAATTCTCTGCAGGCTACTCCTTTAGAAATACTGGGTGAGAAAGTAGATGTAACTAATGAAATGATTTTTTAAGCTGTGATACAAAATTGCCATTGCCTAGACATAGTATGGCCTTGCTACCAAAAAAGCAATTACTAGAAAATGGAAATCAAAGCCTAAACCAGCCATACTATAAGTAGGGAATATGGTAACAGAGATAAAAGATCTGGTAGTGTGATCTTTCGAAAATGGTAGGAGCAAATTACACATAAAACAATGCATGCAGAATAACAATTTGGAGGAGGAATGAGGTTTAAGGTAAGTCAGGAATTGAATACGCTATGTAACGTTCAAATGACAATGACTTTATAGTACATTATATGTGATGTATAATGTTTGTAACTGAAAATATGTCAATATGGTTTGTTTCCATTTATATAAATGTCTAATTGCCTGTGTCATAAGTGATAATTCAATAAAGATTTTTCTTAAAAAAATCTTTGAGACAGTTGATATAGTTTTATGATTCATTTCCATAATTTTCTTGGTGAGAAAGCATTTTGTTTTTTCAAATTGTATTAAGTATTTCAGCAGGTACATACTGAAGGGGGAGTTATACTCAATGATTGTCCTAATAACTGCCAAATACAGTGGAATGATCTCATCTCTGGACCTATACTGGATGCCATACCCTTACTGATAAACTGCACAATGAAGAAAGGTACTTTTACAATAGCAGATACATAGTGATTTTGACAAAAATGATGCTGTGTGGCTCATGTTCCAGTGTTTTTCAAACACTTCAAGTACCATAATGTTTGCACAATCCCCAGTGCAATAGTCTCACCACATTATTATGCCCTTCTGTATACAGTCCTTCTGCCATTAGTATGTTGTAGCCAGCAACAAGGTGTGCAACCGTTCCCAATTCTGTTTTACAAAACCTACATTTGTCTGTTTCTCCCACATGTTTAATGGACTTTGTAAACCAGCATGTATGTAGTCCACTATCTTGTGCTGCCAATATTAACCTTTCATATCTTGGTTTAAATTTGCTTCTCCTTAATCATTCCTGCATTCTTTCCTGATCAAGATGAGGGTTTTCCAGAAGGTTTTTATATTTGCAACTATATTTATGCATTTTCCACATTTCTTGCCTTATCATTTGGTGCTTCACCTTACATTCTTTAGTTTTTTTGGCACATTCAGTTGCTGCCTGTTTTTTATCCACTTGTGGTTTGATTTCCATTCCTGCTTGTCGTTGATATACTTCTGCTAGCCTAAGCAGGGAAGTCATCTTAGATTTGTTCTCCTCATGTTTCAAACTTTTACTATATTTGGGTCTTGTGAGGTCAGCAGATATGTGTGGAGTCCCACGATTGCAGATCTGTACATGTAATCAATTTCAAGGAGGCCCACCCCTCCTTCGGAACAGGGAATATATAATCTTGGTATGCACTGACTTTTATAAATTATTTGGTGAGCATGAAGCATTCTTCTTGTTTTCCTATCTAATCTATCCAACACATATTGGGGCCAGTCAGTCACTCCAAAACTGTAATTTAGGAAAGGAAGAGCAAATTGCTTTATAGCTTGGATTTTCTTCCTAGATTTCAACACAGTTTTCAGGATTAATTTAAGTCATCTAAAATACTCCGTACTAAGTTTTATTCGCATTTGTTCATGTTTTATTGTTAATCCTTCATCAATTCCCAAATATTTATACACTCCCTTTTGCTCAAGTTCTGCTATATCACATTCTTGTCCCAAACTGATGTTTTCTTGGTTCTGCAGTTTTCCTGCTTTAAAGGTTGCTTTTGCACATTTATGAAGACCAAATGACGTTCTTATTTCATCTGAAAAAGTTTTTGACAACTTACAGTTGTGCTTTCAGTTCCTCATCTGATGAGCTATACAGTTTCAAATCACTGACAAAGAGAAGATGAGAAGTCTTTACACTTTGTTGTTTTCTATGAGCCAAATTATAGCCATGGTCTAAGCTGTTAAGAAGACAGATTCATGGGTTAAGGGCAAGGCAGAATAGCAGCAGTGACAAGAGAGTCACTCTGGAATATCCCCTTTAGAATCTCCATCCCTGGAATAATAATTTTCCTTTATCATGACTTAATTGCAAAGTGGTCTGCCACTGTTTAATGGTCACTGTAATGTAGTTGATCAGTGTATGTTGTATCTTATACATTTTAAGAACTCTTTTATCCATGAATGTGGGATACTATCAAATGCTTTTTTGTAGTCAATCCATGCCATACTTAAATTCTTCCCCTTTTTACAGTTCTCCACTATACTTTATTTAACAGCAAATGATCCTTTGTTCCATATGACTTTCTTTTATTGCCCTTTTGTTCTATTGCCATAATTGAGTTTTCTTCTAAATGACTATAGAGTCTGTAGGCATCAATTCCAGTGTATAGTTTATACATCGTTGGAAGGCAAGTTATTGGGCTATAATTTTTAGGGTAGCTTGCAGGTTCACTCTTAAGTAAGAGCATTGTTTTTCCTGTTGTTAGGCAGGTTGGTGTCTGTTCAGGGTGTGCATATAAATATTTCTTACTCACGGCTAAATCTTCATGTAAAGATGTTAATACTTTTAACCAGAAGTTGGGTACTGCATCTGGGCCTGGGGTTTTCCAATTTGAGGCTTTTTTTAACTTTGTTTCAATCCCTCTGTTACTTCATCCCATTTCATATCCTGTACCTTTAAATCTCTTATTCTTTCTTTTACTTTTTCTATCCATTTTCAGCATTGTTATGTTCCACAGGATCTTCATAGATACTTCTCCAAAATGTATCTATTTCTTCTTTTTTGGGTGGTGTTTCAATTCCTTTTACCTAGTTTCCTAAATTCTCTATAAAACTTTTTTTGGGTCATCAATAAATTGCTTATTTTTGTACTTTTCCTTTATATTTATCTGTGTACCTTCTAAGTTTTTCTGCCCGTGCTGAGATTTTTACTTTGTTATTTGCAATAAGGCATGATAGATCCTGATCTGTTCTAATACTGCCCATTGCTTTTATCACATCTATCTTTCTAAGTATCTTTCTTGATCTGTTCCCTCTTCTATACTCTTCTAACAGTGACACTTATTGTCTTAGTTGCTTTACAATTTTCTCTATTCAATACTTTCATGATGGTATTCGATTTCTCCCCTTTCTCTCCCTCACTACCCTGTGTTCTTGTGGTAGAACTTTATCAGTTATTAATTTAGCTTCACAGTAATATATCCTGTTTACTTCTGTTATATCGTATAGATCTCTATGTGCATTCCTAATTATTGTGTTCATTTGTTTTATCAAACTTCTGCCTTTTTGGGTTTTACTGAGCTTTTGCAGTCTATTTCTTTCATTGATCTTAATATGTCTATCTCTTATTAAGTCAAGCAACTCTTCTCTTAGTTCATTTTCTTCTAAACTGAGGGCACATTTTTTGTTTTCCATTTTCTGCGGGTATTCTATATAAAGTTCTATTGCATCTTCCTGTGGCACATTCCCTTCAATTTCATCCTGTGCCATCCGTTGCTCTGTCATATGAGAACTCAGTGGCCTATCACTCGTCAACATTCACTGTGTCAGAGTTTCCACAGTTTCCTGTTCCTTCTCTTGCCGTCCAGCTTCAAGTGAATGTTTATACTCATTCCGTGTGGAAGGCTCCAATTATCTTCATATGGCACCTGACCAATTGCTTCCCGTTCTACTGGTTTCCCCTTAATTTGTAGTTCCATTGCTCTATCCTTTTGTGGTGCTTTCTGAATTAGATTTTCTACACTGAATCCTTCACCTTGGAGATACTCCATAACCTCAGTTTCTACTTCTTTTACTCCTCCATTACTGATCTTCTTTTCTAGTTTTCCTCTTTGTCTTCTTATTTTTTGTATTATAAATTTTCCATGTCCAGATTCCTTTGCTAGTATTTCTCTTCTAATATCTTTGGTGCTGCTCTTTTTGTATTGATTAGTTTTGCGTTCTCCTTTGCATAGATATTACACCTTATTAACTTTCCTTTTATTTCCCATGTCCATATTTCTTCTTCAGACATCTCCTGATCTTCCCTATTTCTCCTTACTTTGGGGACTCATTCCATCATGCTGTGATGTAACCTATGTTCAACATCAAATCCTTCACTTCACAGGCACTCCCTAACTTCAAATTCTATTTTTTAACTTCTACTTTACTAATCTGCTTTTCTACATTTTACAGCAGATTTGGTGTAGTGGTATGTTGCTCTGACTCTAGTGCACATGGTCCTGGGTTCGAGACCTGGCAGGGCCGGTTATTAAGTGGGTGGAAAGTTGGCGTAATGGTTAAACAAGGTACAGGGTTTGATTCTCACATGGGGTAATTGGCTAGACTTAAAATGGCCCACAAGGGCAGTTAGCTTAGTACTAATCTAGGAACTACATTCCCTCTTTTTGATATTATTTTTTAATGTGAAATTTTCCATGTCTGAATGCCTTTGCCTGTATTTCTCTTCAAATATCTTTGGTGCTAATTTTTTTTATGTTGATTAATCTAGCTTTCGCCTTTGCATAGCTAATGTACCATATCAAATCTCTCTTTCTTTCCCATGTCCATATTTCTTTTTTATACTTTTCAAAACTATCTAGGTTTTGTTGTATATATTTTTGCACTTCCTCAGATGCTTTTTTTTCCAAACAGATCAAAGTTTATTGGTCTATACACTGCTTTTCAAAAATCTGTTGCATTAATGACCACACATTTTTATTTGATGTTTCTGACAGTTTTTCTTGCGGAAGTATTTTTCTTTCCTCTAATTTATCTTTTAATCTTTTTGTATATCTTGTGTCTGGAAATTCTGGGCTTTTTGCATAAAAGTAACAATACATAATTTCTTTCTTATCCTCAATAGTCCACTCTCTCGTCTTTATGGCTCTTCCTTGGC